>NC_134688.1:379319366-379581866 GCF_050947455.1 Rhinoderma darwinii | reverse complement strand
ATTTTAAAGCAGCCTCATATGAACTTCAATTGAAAAATGCCCCCACATATTATTTGCAATTTTACTTTAAGAACCCACTTGAGGCTTTTTTGTCTATTAAAACCCAAAACATCCATATAAAACTTATTTTTAAATCCCTGAACGACATCTGTAAGGAAGCCTTTTACAAGGGTAACCACTTTGAAATGAATGCCGCTATTCCTTTGAGTTAGTATATATTCTAAATCGCCAAAAAGTACAATACAAAAGCAAATGACTTCAATGTGTTTTACGAGTCGTGCAATAGTAAGTGCTAAAGCACAGAGTCTTGCTGTACTGCTGCTGTGTTATGACCTTGGGCAGTAATCATTCCCATTTAATGTTCTCTTCCACAAAGGAAAGCTGTAAATTTCCTGCTGGCGAGTGACAATGTCCTCTCTTGGCTGTATAATGTGGAAGCAGGTGGAGCTCAGTCAACAGTAAACAGGAGTAATAAGCAAAGGGATAGCTTCATTTTCCTAAGTAAACAGTCCACAGTACAACAATGCTTAATAAAAAGATGAACTTTAGTCCATTACCTACGCTGTGACCAAACGCTAAATAAATACAGTCTATAAAAAGTATTTACCAGTTCAGGTTTTATTGTGCACAATAGATTTATTTGCGAATTTGAAATCAGTAGAAAGCTGTGAAAGCAAGTGTCTACAAAATAAATCTAAAATTATTATACATATTAAAGAAAAACAGGACACCTTTTTAAGCAACAGCTTTGGCTCTTTGCACATTATATTTGGGAGCTTTAAGATTCTCTTTTTTTTTTTTTTATATTGAATGGTGGATCGGATGTTGGCATTCCTTAAGCGGACTATAGATTAAGGATTTCTAAGGATAGTAGTTTCTAAAAAACTTGTTGTTAAAGGAGTTTTCTCATGAGAGACATTTATGACATATCCACAGGATATGTCAAATGTCAGATAGATGCGGGTCCCACCTCTAGGACCAGAACCGATCTCTGGAAGAGGGCCCCCTAAACCCAGTTCTGTGTTGTGGCTGAATCAGGTGAATTCCGACCATGAAAAAGGTTTTATGGTCGTGAATTCCGAAAACAGCGTAGCTTGCTGAGCTACGCCGTTTCCGTAAGTCCCATAGATCTGAATGGTAGTTACGAAAACAGCGTAGCTCACATGCTACGCTGCTCCCGTAACTGCCACTCACTACTATGAGAGTTACGGAAACAGCACAGCTCAGCTGTTTTCAGAACTCCCGACCATATAACCAGGAAGTGGCCGGGAGGCAGCGAGATCAGAAAAGCTAGAATGGGGTTTAGGGGGCCCTGTTCTAGGGAGATAGGTGCAGGTCCCAGAGGTGGGACCCGCATCTATCTGACATTTATGACATATCCTGTGGATATCTTCAGAAAAAGCATGGTTGAACAGCAGCACGTTTCCCAAGTTTCAATCAATATGTTCTTTTATCACCTATCCACAACATACATAATAATTGTCTAATCATTGGGAGCCCCACATACACTAGGACAGGGGCCCATAGCCGCCCGTTCCTCCTCACTGCAAGATTGCAGCGAGGAGAACTTTGAATGGAGCAAAGTCTATGGACGTGGATCACCTATCCCTGTGGATAGGTGATAAACGTTTCTTCTGGGAATACCGCTTTAAAAGGAATCTATCATTAGAAAATTACCTGTCCATGATTGACTTTGACACCATATGTGCATTGTAGGCAGGGTTGCAGTCATATCAGAGGACAGGATAACAAAAAGGTAACATCCCTGTTATACAGCTGCAAGCAGATAACAGGATAATACCATTAACAATAAAAGGAAACCGCTCCTCTCCTCATATCAACGGGCTTACGCACAACACTTCACGGTAGAGGTCTATGGGCCTCATTTATCAAAACGGTCTAAGAGAAAAACTGGCCTTGTTGTTCATAGCAACCATTCAAAGCTCAGCTTTAAGTTCGTAAACTGCGCTAGAAAAATAAAAGCTGCTCTGTGATTGGTTGCTATTGGCAACAAGGAAAGATTTTCTGATACAGTTTTGATAAATTAGGACATACTGTATGAGTAGTGGTCTGTCTTAGTTTTCTTGAGTACAAGACAAATAGCACACTGCCCCATGCACCCAACCGTGTTTTTCACAGATCCGTGTGGGGGTCGTGGGACAGGGCTGCAAAACTTCGAGCAGATCCCATTCCTGTCCGTGTTTGCGGCTGTCTTGCCTATTCCTCTATGGCGATGTGAAAGCCATGGACAAGCGGAGGACAAGTGGACCTCAAAAAAAAAAAAAAAAGAGAAGGACAACAGATCTTTTGTTTACGGGTCGCATAATATGTGCATGTAGCCTTACCAATGTTTCTCTGCAAATTGGGCACCCATCTTGAAAAGACTTGCCTGAGACTCCTTAGGAATCGTACGGTTGTCTCGTTAGATGTAGCAGTTTTTGCTTTAGTTGGTATTTTGGATTCATCATTTACAATCTCACTTCATGAAACTGTATAGTATAGAACAAAAAGTTTCTTAGAGCGCCATTTTTACTCCAGTGCAAGGTGTGATGCTTCGAAAAGGCTTGTATAGCCGAAACGTTGCATCACTAGAGTAAAGATATGCTCCTCTAAGAGTTTTTGCGTGCGGTCGCTGCAATTTTCTTTTCTTTAGACCGAATCTTGCAGTAGGTAAGACAGACTAACTCCAGGTGATGTTCACCATCGTTAAATGACCTATAATATACAGTACAAAATAAAGTTGTCAAACAGCAACCTTAGATCTCAAATTTTACTTTTCTAACTTTCAGACTTGCTAACCAAGTTTCAATTTCCTGGATTATTAGGTAATTTTTTTTAATTTCCTCGTCATGTACTTGAGAACCTTTCACCTGCCCATACATGTGCAGCATGTAATAGGCAGGGCTTCACAAACAAACACGGTCTCACTGGCAATGAGGCATGATCTCTTCGCTCTGACACTGTCCAATCAGCTACAGACAGCATCAGGACGGCTTGCGCTGTTTTCCCTTCCACTAGAACACACACAGACTGACTGGTGGTTCTGCAGAGAGCGCTCTCTCAGTTTGTGTGTGTTCTCGCAGGAGGGATCACAATGCAAGTCGCCCTAACACTGTCCGTAGCGGATTGGACAGTGTCAGAGCAAAGAGATCACGCCCCCTTGCCATTTAGTTGGATAGAAAAACCCCATTGACAGTTCAAGGGCTTATTTACATATCGGGCGCCAAATATAACGGCACCGATATATAAATAACGGAGGAAGATAGGAACATTTTTTAAAGTGAGACAGGGTTTGTGAAGCCCTGCCCATTACATGCTGCACATGTATGGGCAGGTGAAAGGTTCTCTTTAATTTTGTCTAATATAAATAAAGATTAGATGGACACTAAATTTTCAAATAGTTTATGCTACTCTTCTAGTATACAATATAGATCAACTTTAGAATTTAATTACTGTTAAAACGTAATTGTTTTATCCATGCAAAATTCTGTGTGAAGTTCCTGCCACTAGGTGCCTCCTTGTTCCGATTAACAGCAGGACTGCTGATAATCGATGATTCAGTGTTTGGGCGTTGCTAGGCAATGCCTTTGGTCTCAATCTGGATTTAGTAATCATTTAGCTTTGCCTGGTTGATTAAGGTGAAGAATCTTTCTTGTGCTATTTATACTTCAGGCCCAGATTCCTCAGGTGCTGGTTATACGGTTTCTGGCATATAGTTACATAGTTTGTACGGTTGAAAAAAGAAATGTCCATCAAGTTCAACCAAGGGATGGGAAAGGGGAAGTAAAAAATTTCTACACATAGGAGCGAATATTTTTTTGTTCTAGGAAATTATCTAAGCCTTTTTTAAAGCCATCTACTGTCCCTGCTGTGACCAGCTCCTGCGGTGACTATTCCATAAATTCACAGTTCTCACAGTAAAGAAGGCTTGTCGCCTCTGCAGGTTGAACCTTTCTTTTTCCAGACGGAGGGAGTGCCCCCTTGTTTTTTGAGGGGGTTTTACATGGAACAGGATTTCACCATATTTTTTGTATGTGCCATTAATATATTTATATAAGTTAATCATGTCCCCCCTTAGTAGTCTCTTTTCAAGGCTAAATAGGTTTAGTTCTTTTAATCTTTCCTCATAACTTAGATTTTCCATGCCCCTTATTAGCTTCGTTGCTCTTCTTTGCATTTTTTCTAACTCCTGGTAATATTACATCCCTGTCCCGCGAGTCCATGCCTCTTTTAATACACTACAATACCTTGCTGGCCTTTGAAGCAGCTGATTGACATTGCATGCTGTTATTTAGTTTATGATTTACAAGTACACCCAGATACTTCTCAACAAGTGACTCCCCCAGTGTAGCTCCCCAAGGACATATGATGCATGCAGGTTGTTCGTACCCAGGTGCATAACTTTACATTTATCTACATTAAACTTCATCTGCCAAGTGGACGCCCCAACACTCAGTTTGTTTAAATCCGCTTGTAATTCACGAACATCTTCCATAGTCTGAACTATATTGCATAGCTTGGTGTCATCTGCAAAAATAGAAATAGTGCTATTAATCCCATCCTCTATATCATTAATAAATAAGTTGAATAATAGTGGTCCCAGCACGGAACCCTGGGGTACACCACTTATAACCGGGGACCATTCAGAGTAGGAATCATTGACCACAACTCTCTGGATACGGTCCTTGAGCCAATTCTCAATCCAATTACAAACTATACTTTCTAAACCTATAGTCCTTAATTTACCCATTAGGCGTCTATGGGGGACAGTGTCAAATGCCTTTGCAAAGTCCAAAAACACTACATCCACAGCGGCCTAGGCTTCTGCTCACCGCTTCATAAAAACAAATCAGGTTGGTTTGACAGCTTCTGTCCTTCGTAAATCCATGCTGGCTGTCACTTATAATACTATTTAATGTCACATAATTCTGTATATAGTCCCTCAATAGCCCCTCAAACATTTTCCCCACAATGGATGTTAAGCTTACTGGTCTATAATTACCCAGGGAAGACCTAGAGCCCTTTTTGAAAATAGGCACCACATTTGCCCTGCGCCAGTCCCTTGGCACTATACCAGTCACTAGAGAATCTCTAAATATTATGGAGGGGGACAGAAATAACTGAACTAAGCTCTTTAAGAATTCTAGGGTGTAGCCTATCTGGTCCCAGGGCCTTGTGTATATTATTTTATTTAATTTAGCTTGAACCATATCTACATTCATCCAATTCAGTATATCAACTGATATATTAACAGCACTGGTACCAGCTACATCAGCTGCTCCTTCTTCTGTTGTACATACACAGAGCTGAAGAACCCATTTAGTAACTCTGCCTTCTCTTGATCCCGTGACCAACTCCCCATTACCACTATCTAGGGGTCCTACATGTTCAGACCTTGGCTTTTTTGCATTTATATACTTACCGATAGGAATACATTTTGCACTATAATTACCCAAAGTAGATTTGAAAATCTCCCATTTATCATTTGTACCATTATTTGACATTAGTTCTTCCCAGTCTATATCCTGAATTGCAGCCCTCATCCTGGGGAAATTGGCCTTCTTAAAATTAAGTGTTTTTGCCCTCCCAGCCGGTGTTTGTTTTTTTTACAGTATATGTAAAATATAACTTTATTACGATCACTGTTACCGATGTTTTCACGAACATTGACGTTCCCAACAAGCTCTGCATTTTCAGAAATGACCAGATCCAACAGAGCTTCACCTCTATTCGGGTCTCATGTGCTAACTAACTCTTTCCAGATTCTTGTTTGAGACTTTGTTCCTTGTCTGTCTGTTTGTTTGTACTTTGTGACCTGTTGGTCCTCTGAAAGTTCTTTTTTTTTGTATAGTGGTTTGAGGAGTATCCTGGGATCAGTCGTTCCACTGGTTTGTTTGCCTTTCCTGTGCGTTTGGTCTGCTGCCAAGTAGTTGTCTTGCCCTGCGGGATTCAGATAGGGTCAGTGAGTGCTGTAAACGCTGAACCACTATCTATTCGTCTGTTATCTAGCTGCATGCTATTCATCACCTTTGTCTTGAGCTTCTATTGCTTTCCGTATTCGGTTTCACTCGTCCACTGGTGAGTTACTTGTGCCTTTAGTTTTCTGCCAGTGTTGATGCGTGCTTCACCCATGTGGTAGTGCTTCCTAGCGTTGCGGTTTTGAGCGCCACCAGCGGCGTAACACTCCCTTTCTGTAATCGGTCGTTCACCCGCTGTTGTCAAGTAAAAACTGTCCCGATTTACAGAGTGGAGGAGACAGACCGCAGAAAGTAGGGGTATGTCTCTTTACAGCCTGTTAATAGAAGTCTATGAAGAGGGGAAGGGGAGCAAGAGCAGACACACATGCTGCTGCAGTATATATATGTGATGGCTTATTCCGAGAGGCCACCTGAAAAGATAGGTACACTTCAAAACAGATCTCATCTATCTCTTCATCCAACCCCCTCACTTACCGATGGGTCCTCCACTATCAAATTGACTGGCCTGTTAGTGTACACCACCGGAGCTTCCCCTGCTGTTTGGGGACTTCGGCTGTTTTTTTTTTATCCACCTGGGGAAGCTTCAGTGGTAGAACTGTCCATATATGGTACAGTTACATCATTGGAGCGTCCCCGGGGATGCCATGGAAGCGAATAATTAGCCACTACTGGCAAATCAAACAGTGGCTATGAGAAAGGAGTACACCATCTACAGATAGGATGTCTGACAGTAGCTATCAGAGAAATGCAAGGGGACTCGGGCCAGATCATCCACAGATCCCTGAACCAAGGAGATCAGGAACCAAGGGGCACAATACTACAAAAGGCAAGAAGTATCCTGAGTCCATCAGCAAGGACCACTGGGCACTATAGTTAGATAGAGATGGGGCTGTATGGGCAACATATTCCAAAGTACAAAGTGATACACTGCAGCCTTCCCTTGGAGGTATTTGTTATAATGTTCGTCGCAAGGACTTCTATCTACAGATGTAATGTGAAAGGGCCTTATTTTTGTTGTGACACTTGAGTGGTACAATCTGGCAATATTGGCCCCGAACCAAAAAAGGTTGTGCACCCCCGCTTTAACTATAATCAGTGACATGTTCTTAGCTGCGTTGTAGAATGGGTTTCTGAGGCCTGAAATCTACCTCACAGGCTCGGGCTGCTGTGTATAAGGTAAGTCCACAAGAAAAGTCCCCGCCAGGGGGGACCGATTCCCATTACAATGAAAAAAAAAATACAGGTCACAACTAAATCACGGGTGAGCAATAAAAAGTCATCTTTTGTGGATTTTCCTGCATAGCAATTGTTAAAATCTATAGCAAATACGGTAAAAATTCTCAACAGATTTAAGAAACTTAGATTGCCCTCAAATGCATGTAAAACCTGCATCAAAACTGCACTGTGAGCACAAAGTCTAGTATATTCTATTTATTGTTTAATTACTGCAGCTCAAGCAGTCTGTGCTTCATAAATATGTTGGAATGGATTAAAAGTATTTAAATCAAAACAGCTAAAAAATGTAAAAAGACAAACCAGCAGTCATATGCTTCCTGTTACTCAGATATAAATAAAGAACTCATGTTGTGGCTGGAATCAGGCGCCCATCAGCCAATAAAAAAATGTAATAAATAAAGGGGAACTTGAGGAAGTGGGAACCATCATTTTATTGCCAAACATGTCTAAAATGCAATTTGCTCATTTTTATAATTTTTTTTGATAAATACAAGCTGGGGTTAATAAAGATTGCACCACTCTGTACTTAAAGGCTATGTAAACCTTTGAAAACATTTTTTTTTTTTTTTACTAAAACAATGTATTCTAGTGCTTAATGCAACTTTGTAATTGGTTTTCATAAAAAAAAAAAAAAGTTTACTTTTTGAGATACAGCTTCTATGTATCTTGGTAACACAGAAGCTGTATCTTGCACTGCAACCCGAATCTGTCAGGTCAATGGGACTGACTGCTTCAGTGACACAGTGTCCTGCCGTCTCTGACACGCAGGATCCAGCTGTTATCGATCACATCTAAGTTCATTAAATAGGATACGCCATAAATGTTTGATAGATGTAGGTCCCACCTCTGGGACCCACCCCTATCTCTAGGACGCGAGCTACGTCATTTCTGGAATTCAGGAACTACGGAAACCATGACACTCGCTGTGCTACGCGGTTTCCGAAACTCCCAATCATATATATGGGAGTTACGGAAACAGCATAGTTTCTTTAAATCCCAACCACCGGGAGCTGAGCAAGGTAGGATGGGGGTCCCAGATGTGAGACCAGTATAGGGCTGGGCGATCATGACCTAAAGCAAAATTATGAACAATTGAACATGTAACCTCGATTACAAGTAACCGAACGGCCCCTAGCTCTACGTCCTGAGAACGCAGATACAGTTGAAACCGGGGGAAAAAAAAACCAGAATAAAAGACAAAATGCGCAACTTTCGTCGGTTAATGAATTTTTTTTAAATTTTTTTTTTAATTAATTGCCCAGCCCTAGACCAGCATCTATCGGACATTTATGGCATATCCTGTGGATATACCATAAATGTCCAAAATGGGAAAACCCCAGCGCAAAAAGCCACTATGAACAGCTGATGCGGTAATTTGTGTCTGATCTGCATGTCTGTATATACAGATCACTGATAACCTGTGATCTAATGATCTGTTACCACTAGATCATTGGGGACAGCATGGTACACACAGATCATGCTTCTATGCTAACATGTGCCCTTATAATTAAAAATAAAATTAACAAAAAAACTATTAATACTTTCCGGTCATGAAGGATGCATGCTACCCCAAATACACCATAATCCTGGCCACCAGTTTTTGCTTGTTACACCCGAGGCATACCTGCCTGTACTAAAAATTTCTGTATCTGGATGATTAAAGTTAAAGGAGGGCGATCAATTTAAAACTAAAATAGGGTCCTGGTTCTTGGCGCTATAGCGACGTCATATATTACACAACGTATACATATTTAGCACAAATTCCATAAAAACAAATAGTGTTTTGCGGGACCATGACATTAATCTATACAGTTAATCAATAAAAAAAAAATAAAAAGTAACAACTAAAATTTCCAGTTTCTACAGATTGCCAATATGGTACAATATGGACCTGTTAACCCCTTTGCACTGTTAAACTTAATTGCTGCTTTTGGCAGTTTCAAAAACACCCATGGACTACAACACGTGAATCTGCTTTTTCTCCCTCTTGAGACAGGGGTCACGGAACATTTTATTGGTTAAAAAGCTATTGGCGTAAGTCCATTGATATAATCCTTATTTTTAAAAATGGCTTACGGGAGTGTTCCCAAAGAGTAGGAGGGTGCAACAAAAGCAGAAGACAATGGGGCAGATGTATTAATAATGGCTTAGGGTATGTTCACACGCTAAACAAAAAACGGCTGTAAAATACGAAGCGGTTTTCAAGGGAACAGTCTCTGATTTTCAGCCGTTTAAGTAACTTGCGTTTTTTACGCCCGTTTTTTTAGCTGTTTTTTTATCGAGTCAATGAAAAACTGCTCCAAAAACTGCTCAAGAAGGGACAAGCGCTTCTTTTTCTGAGTTTTTTTTTATTTTTACGCAGCCGTTTTTAAAAAGGACCGCGTAAAAAAAGAAAAACCCTGTGGGAACGGAGCGCCGTTTTTCCCATTGAAATCAATCGGCAGATGTTTGGAGGCGTTCAGCCCCCCGCATTTTTAGACGCGTTTATGGTCCGAAAGACAGCTGAAAATAGGTCGTGTGAACATACCCTTAGACTGCATTCCCTTCATTACACCACCTATTGGGTGGCATACTTTAGACCAGTATTCTACGCCACAAAACGGACACACACAAGAGTTAAATTTGGCGCATTTTACGATTTCAAAAATCTATGAACATATTCTAAGTATGTGACCTGATGCGGCGAGCATGTTGCAAATCAAGGTTCTTAATAAATTTTGCCAACAATATACGTGCTAAGAAAATAGGCACACGGACGGCCAGAAGCAAGGCACAAAGACAATAATAAATCTGCCCCACTGTTAAAGGTAGAGAAGCTTGATGCATCCCGGATAACAAATATACTCTGCTATGATGACAAATATAGTCTGAAGCCCAAAGGGGAGTGCAAGTACATATATCTCTATTCAACTAGGACTTAACTAAGCACATAGCGCTATACTTTTATTTTAAAAGAAGCTTTTTAAATTGTGGTCACCTTAGTTATAAGAGATCTTCATGTATGATTTAGTATGAAATTGTGTAAACTAAAACTATAAAAAGTATTACAAGACAGTTTTTTTTGGGGACAATTAAAATAAGAAACCTCAAAGACCCACTTTAAAGACCCTCTTACACCGGCCAATAAGCGGCCTATGCAGCGAGAGCCGATCAACAAGACATTGGTGATCGGCGCTCCTTTGCTTCTATCACACTATGGATGTGGATTAGCGGTAGTTACTCCGATCGCTCGTCCCCATCCATTATTATCACATCGGCAGCGCATCTCCCAGTTTACACAAGGAGATGTGCTGCCGACAACGATAATCTTTTACTTTTTTAAAACTATACAACCAGCAGATGAGAGCGCGTTTGCTCGTTCACCTGCTGGTCGTACACGTTTACACAGAGCAATTATCGGCAACGAGCGTTCTATTAACACTCGTCTGCCCGATGATCGTCCTGTGTAAAACCTCCTTAAGTCAATAGGGAGGATAGACCGATCATAATAGATCCTTCAAACAGGTCATAACTGATCCATCATATCGGTCATAGAGCCTGTAAAAACTCAAGCCACGACACTAGCATAACTCAAAGTTTTTACTGTCCACTTTTATATTTTTTGCTCTGTTTTTTGTTCTTTCAGTTAAGACAAACGCCCTATTTCAGGTGTAAAAAGTATGTCTTATGTATGGAGTCAGAGGAGTACTAGGACTCTGCAGCTAATTATTATAAGCAAGGACGTAACTATAGATGTAGTAGCTGCTATGGGACGCAGAAGTTGAGGGTTCCCATTCAGGTCCAAGAACGTTGTTCCTTTTTGTGGGGAACAAGCTGGTGTCTTTTTGCTATCTAGAACTACTATGTGGGTTCTCTGATACGTTTAAATATCGCTATTTATCGTGCGGTTTCAATTTTCTGTCACTGGGTGGCGGGTGCCCACCTTATTTTGCTATAGGGCACTATGAATTCTAGTTATGCCCCTGGTTGTCAAGACACAACTATTATATCACTGCACTCCTGGTCACTTGGATAGGGTAGAAATGATCTCGACAACAGCACAGGAGGCATTTGATAAATGCTGGTGTAATCCTGTAGGTCACGGGAAGTCCTCCACACAGTGGAGACTGACTTCGATTTACACAAGAGTGCAAGCTCCGAACTGGTGGTCAGACTGAGATCACATGACAAAGTTGGCCATAATGATAGGGTTAAAAATGTATAGATGTAGCTGAGCTGGGAAGAAAAAAATTACACTGCTAGAATATTGCTTGCGAGTTTGCTGGAGTGCTACTTTATAAGACAAAACAAGTAAAAAATAAAATAAAATAGAAAAATACATCACATATAACCCTTATTTTGTTTCCTAAATGTTTATTATTTCTGTGTTCTATCTCGCGTACACTTTGCAAATATCCTGTTACCAAGTAACATCATGTAAGGTCACACGGTGAGAACACGAATTCCACATTGGCTTGTGTGACCTGCAATTGTTGTAGATATGTAGGTAAAATACACACAAATAGTTACACATTTACATTCCCTGCCACCGATGCGCATGTGCTTCCACAGTATGTAGGCTGTAAACCAAGACATAAATCACTCAGCCTAAAAAAAAAAGAAAAAAAAAAAGTTCTAGCCATGTAACTAGCACTATGAAATACTCTGGTCAATAATGGGAAAAACTTGTGGATGAAAAAACATTCAACAGTTCAGCTCAGCTTTGAGAGCATTCCCCCAAATGCCCTGTTCACACTGCGTGTAATTACCGTGTATATGGGCGCCTTTTACGCTCCAAAATACGCGTCAAAAAATGCTTTATTAAGCTTCCCATTCAAATCAATGGGAAAGTGCAGAGTTAGTACAAACCACACATTTTTTTTTTATTACGCGTCGTGTATTTTAAAAAAACGCGTAGTGTAAAAAAGTAGTGTCAGGTTAATTCCTTTGTGTAAAACGCACCAAACTTTCCTATAGTTTCCATGGGAGTCCTAATTGTGTGCCAAAAAATTTGCAAAAAGCGCACACAAAACGCGTAAACCACATGGAAAGCGCCTACATTTTAAAAAGCACTTCACAAGAAACGCTAGCGTATCCGACACGTTTTCACATTGTTTTTTTTTTTTTTTTTTTTTAGAGTCGTGTGAATATGTCCTAAGACGACGGTGCATGCCAAACCAAAGGCGTAACTTGGAGATCAAGGGCCCCCAATTATCACGTCTTTTATAAAATTGGCGGCAGAGGGGCTTTGGGCCACCTTCAGGTACCAAGGTACCCCCATAGCTATGTCCCTGTGCCCAACCGAATGATGTAGTTAATGGGGGAAAAAGATGGCCAAAGGTGACAACTAGGGCATTTTAATTTATTCATTTAAAGCTTCAGAAAAGGAGAACCTGGATTGCAGACGCAAGAAGGAAACCGGATAAATGTCAATATACAGAAATAACTTGTGGAACTGGGTCTAACGTTAGCGTATCAACCATACAGAAAATAGTCACCCACTTATTTGAAGCATATCCTAGTAAGACACCACATTGAGGAGTTCATCCACTACTGCCGCATACTGAACAGACTGCAAAAATGCTTTACAATTAATAGATAAGCAGACAAACCTGGTCTCCCAGACTGGCCCCAGTCAACAAAAAGACACATTGTTCTTCTGCTCAACGGAAGTCTAACTAGCAAAGTGGGTGACATCTGTATTCAGACAACGCTTCCTGGAATGCGACCAACAAGCTGGAGTGTACAAAATAATGATTTCTCTCGCATGCCTTTCTTCAGCTAGTCACAAATTACAGGAGTCCATCAGTGACTACTATAAAGCATCAGTGACTACTATAAAGTGCCAGTGACCATTATCTACCTCTTGGTTATGTTCTTTATAAAACAAACTCTTCAGCTGTGTTCACATAACCCTATTCTTTTAACATGGCTAGGCTTCCAACACTTGTCCTGCAATACGGCCATCAGTCTCTACCTACTTTGGATTGGATATATTGTGTTGTTGTCCATTGTAAAACATAGGCGGTTGTAAATGGCACCTGGAATCTGCCTTCTGGAATTCTCCGCAAGTTCTCATAATCTTTACAGCGACTCCAAATAGAAGCGGCACTTTAACCCTTCTGTGATCAGAAGATTATTATATTAAATAATTTGTGATAACTTGTGATTTATTACTCTAATGCAGTTGGTATAACGAATAAAATTTAGCACTTAGAGGCCCGGTCTCCTCTCCTAACAGGTTTATTTTAGTAAATACTTGTAGTCCTCATGAAATAACAGTTCTGTTTCTCCTAGAAATATGTGAATAAATTGACAAAGGGGTGTGTCCCTACAGTCTCACTGTGTCAGCACTATTGGACAGGGTCAGACTGTGTAGGGACACACCCACAACTGGTAACACCCAGTTGTCAATTTATTCATAAATTTCTGGGAGGAATAGCCGTGAAACGGCACAACGTAAAGTTCTATAAATATATGTTCCATAACTGTTGTTTCATGGGGACTATTTACTTAAACAGAAATGTTAGGAGAGGTGACCGGTCCTCTTTAAAATATTCCTCTTTAATAACACCTTTAATAGTTTTTACTTCTGAATTTGGGAACTAGGCACCTAAATCGAGCAATGTTTTTGCCACTTTAGTAAGGAGGACATTTTTCATTTTTAGCAGCATCAACTTGTTTTAGATGATAGCAAGGTAAATTAGTAAATCCTACGAATATAGCGTTTACCGGTAATGACTGAAAAGGGTTAATGAAGAAATATAACTGGAACAGCATCCAACTTTTACTGGCTAGAAAGCTGCACCTTATATACGAAGGTGCTGTGGATGTATCCACAAGGTCAAACCAGCCGCATGGGACATTCAATTTGCACAGAGTATGCACTTTATTGCTGGAGCGTCCACTGGCGTTTCTTTTTTTTTTAATTCTCGGGACAGACTGCCTTTAAAGATTGATGTGCATAAAACATTCTAGAAAAATAGTTTCAGCCACAGTTATTACACCTTGTCCTGCCTTTGCTTGGCAAGCAAATCCCAATTGAGGGTGAGAAGAGTGCTGCCGCCTCTGGCAAAAACTATCTCCTATACAAACGGAGAGGTCTATGTAACAAAAAGGGAATCATCTTGACAGAACCACATTTCACAAAGTTGGAATGAAAAACATACAAATGTAATTAGCGTACAACATGCACATATATTAGCCACAGAGTATACACAACCTCGTCTCCTCACAGTGATCCCTCTCATCCAGTGAGCAGAGGCTAATGGGCTCACACTAGCCCAAACAAGGAAAATAAATGTCCTGGAGTGACAGTTCTGTAATTTGAGGTGCGGTTTAATCGGTGCATATCAACACACTAGTACAGCAGAAATACAGCTTTAGACAGATAACCTAATTTAACGAGGTTTGTTATGGAGGTTATCGCCCTTAAAGAGGCTCTGTCACCAGATTTTGCAACCCCTATCTGCTATTGCAGCAGATAGGCGCTGCAATGTAGATTACAGTAACGTTTTTATTTTTAAAAAACGAGCATTTTTGGCCAAGTTATGACCATTTTTGTAATTATGCAAATGAGGCTTGCAAAAGTCCAAGTGGGTGTGTTTAAAAGTAAAAGTCCAAGTGGGCGTGTATTAAGTGCGTACATCGGGGCGTTTTTAATACTTTTACTAGCTGGGCGCTGTGAAGAGAAGTAACATCCTCTTCTCTTCAGAACGCCCAGCTTGTGACAGTGCAGATCTGTGACGTCACTCACAGGTCCTGCATCGTGACGGCCACATCGGCACCAGAGGCTACAGCTGATTCTGCAGCAGCATCAGCGTTTGCAGGTAAGATCGACTTACCTGCAAACGCTGATGCTGCTGCAGAATCAGCTGTAGCCTCTGGTGCCGATGTGGCCGTCACGATGCAGGACCTGTGAGTGACGTCACAGATCTGCACTGCCAGAAGCTGGGCGTTCTGAAGAGAAGAGGATGTTACTTCTCATCAGAGCGCCCAGCTAGTGAAAGTATTAAAAACGCCCCGATGTACGCACATAATACACACCCACTTGGACTTTTGCAAGCCTCATTTGCATAACTACAAAAATGGTCATAACTTGGCCAAAAATGCTCGTTTTTTTAAAATAAAAACGTTACTGTAATCTACATTGCAGCGCCTATCTGCTGCAATAGCAGATAGGGGTTGCAAAATCTGGTGACAGAGCCTCTTTAAGGTCCTATTACACAGCATTGTGAGGGCCCTGTAAACGAGCGCCAATCAACAAGACAGCTAGTTGATCGGCACTCGTTTATCTTCTTGTAAAAGGAGCAGTTTGGGGACGAGCGCTTGTTACTACGATCGTTCATCCCCCATACATTTCTATCATGTCGGTAGCACGTCTCCCCGTTTACACATGAAGATGGGCTGCTGACAACGATAATATTGTAGGTTGTTTAAACGATGCAATCAGCAGATGAACGAGGGTTTACTCGTTCATCGGCCGATCGCTGTCCTGTTTACACAGGGCAATGATCGGGAACAAGCATTTTGTGAACGCTCGTTTGCTCGATAATTGGCTGGTGTAAAAGGGCCCATAGACAAGTACACAAACCAGCAGATTAATATGGAAATATCCAGTGAGATCTAGGAAGCCAATTCACAAAGACAGATCATCTTGTATTCTTAACACTCTTAGGCCTCATGCACACGAACGTATTTCTTTCCTCCCGTAAATACTGGTGTAAATACAGGTCCTTGGTCACACGTATTCGACCCTTATTGCACCAGTATTTACGGAGCCGTGCCCATAAATACGGCTCCGGTGTCACCAGAATTCCACCCGTATTTACGGGCACGTTTTCGCTGCAAAATTGCACTGCACTAATCGGCAGCCCCTTCTCTCTATCAGTGCAGGATAGAGAGAAGGGGCAGCAGCCTTTTCCGCAGTAAAAGTAAAAGAAATTCATACTTACCCGGCCGTTGTCTTGGTGACGCCTCCCTCTTTTGACATCCAGCCCGACCTCCCTGGATGACGCGGCAGTCCATGTGACCGCTGCAGCCAGTGATTGGCTGCAGCGGTCACATGGGCTGAAACATCATCCCGGGAGGCCGGACTGGAGGAAGAAGCAGGGAGTTCTGGGTAAGTATGAATGTCTATTTTTTTTTTTACACGTTGATCTATATTGTGATCGGTAGTCACTGTTCAGGGTGCTGAAAGAGTTACTGCCGATCGTTTAACTCTTTCAGCACCCTGGACAGTGACTATTTACTGACGTCGCCTAGCAACGCTCCCGTAATTACGGGTGCACACACACGTAGTCACCCGTAATTACGGCCTGAAATAGGACATGTTCTATATTTTTCAACGGCATGGGCACCTTCCCGTAAGAATACGGGGAGGTACCCGTGGCCAATAAAAGTCTATGGGCCCGTAATTACGGGCGTTTTTACGTTCGTGTGCATGGGGCCTTAGATAATGCAGTATGTTTTTTTGAAGGGCAAATTTAGAAAAATTGTTAACAGTCATCCTAAGAATCTCAATTTATAACGGACGTAGTGGGACTTTTACTCTACAACTATATAATTAAGCAAATGTAGTTTTGCAGATTTTGATCTATGGTCAGATAATACGCTGTACTGATGTCCTGTTCCTTTACATGGCCCTTTTACAGTTGATTGTGTTTGGTTCTCCTGTGTATTTTTTAACTACTTTGACCTAATGGATTTAATAAAAATTTAGACTTTTCTATCTTTGTGCCATATACAGTACATGACTCCCTTCTTTCTCTTTTGTATGCAAATGATATTTGGAGTTTCTATAAAATTTATTATGGAGGTGTTATACCTTACTCAGGGATCGCTTAGCCACTCGCTCTGTCCTGAGACATAGATTTATAATTCTACATAACTGGCATCTTTTAAAAACACAAAGCACAGAAACTTACATCTAGAAGTGTGTGCAAGTGCTGATCTTGGAAAACACTATGCAGGAAATCAAGGTCTTTCTCACTGCAGTCTGTGAGCGCATGGATCTCCTCCAGACTATCCAGTACTTGAGACACAGCTCCTATAAGCAAACAAGAAGGGGGACAAAAGCTATGAGGCACATATTTCTATGGCAAAATGAACTTTGGACAATAAAGCCAGTTGACTAACCATGATTAATGATCGCCATTAAACCTGCAAAGGCAATGACATCCAGAGACATTTAGAAACAAGGAAGAAGCAGGAAAATTGAACAAAAGAATAAAAATAAGCACCAGTGAGAAAAAGTAAAGCGGACTATGAGCGCAAACTATGAAAACATGTCAGATTAATTAATGAAATTCCTGATAATAAGACAAAGATAGGAAACGGACTAAAAACAGAATAGCTATACACGTCTTCTGGCTATGAAATCATTTTAAACAGTAAAGGCAGCCAACTTAAGGCACATTTGTACATAGAATAGATATTGTATCGTAATATACACCAGCACATTGATTAATAAAAAGTACAATTTATCGTAAAGTTACGCATTTCACTATGAAGGACATCACCACTGCCAGCTGGCATAGGGCTCTCCATAAAAAAAACAAAAAAACGGGGCTGATGCTATAAAGCACCTGCACTGTGCACACCGCTGCCAAGAGATTGAGCATTTTGAAAGGGATATGATAAGACTGGCAAATACAAAAATAATGCCATAAATGTATTCAAACAGAAGAGATAAATGATCAGACATAGTAAATTATATAGGATACATTAAAAGGGGTTGTACAATGTTATTTTATAACACAAAGGTGTGTAGATTGTAACTTATGTAATTAAATTATTCACTGTTCACGCTCCAACACTGGAATATTGTCCTGATCTCAACTTCATACAGCTGATGGGCTTGTTGCAATGTATTAGTCTAAGCATATGAGCTATGCTAGCAGCACAAAACTCCACTATTTGGACTTACTGGCTGATAGTTTAAACCTACACTTCTAGATTTTATATATATATATATATATATATATATATATATATATATATATATCCACATCAGCTGCGTAAGCAGGAGGTGGTCAGGATGAGTTTTCTTGAAAATAACTAATTAAAACAAAGTATATTAGGAAAATGTGTAACTTCAACATGCAATAATTAAGCTTTACATAGGGCATAAACAATCCCTTTAAAAGCTAAAAACTCTGAGAAGCTGCATTTGAAATGTCCATTTATGTGTAAAGTGTTTTTTTTCCCACCATAGCTGTGTGTTTTGTAAACGGGAAATAAGTTGCAGGTCTCACGAGCGTGTCTACCCTGGTATCACCATGACCGCTTCTGCACGTGCGCTGCCTCATATCCAGGAATAGAATATGGACAACTTACACAAATGGCTTTTTGTCAAATCTGCTGCGATTTGGACAATGATGCGGATGGGAATTTTGATCTACAGCCCCATCATGAGGAAATTGAAGCACATGTGTTTCTCACAGAAGCCCTTCATCTTTGATCTCTGATCATACAGCATTTATTTATGATTTCTTTTTATGAATCAATGCTATTGGGAAGTCAATGGTCAAGAATAATTATGTCAATATATCCATAAATGATCAAAAAAGTATTTCTGTAAAATAAACGTAAATATTCAGTGAAACAAATGGCATATATTCTACATGAGCATGCAAAAAGCAGTGAGGTAGAAGCGTAATGCAGTCAAACGGAAAAACAAAGGAATACCTACTTTCTGCAGCTAGAAGTCCTAGTAAGGCAGCATTAAGGCGGACAAAAGTGTAGAGATTTTCAGAAATAGCATGTTAGTTGCAAGCGTAAGCCAAGCAAATTACAGTAAGTATACAAATATACAAAACAGTTCTAAAACAACTGCAGAACTAGCACATAACCTATGTAAAATACAATAAAAAAAAATAATTAAAAAAAATAAGAGACTATCATATAAGACTTGAATCCAACTGATGCAGAAGTAACCCTATAAATCACTTTTCAGACACAGACTGATAGTTTAGGGGATAACATAATTTCTACTCCTGACTCATTGAATGCAAACACATACTCCCTGTTAGCACAATAAATCTACAGCAGCATAAAAGACTTACCAGACTGTGAAATGCTCATGAAAATATTACTGCATGTTTGCAGGGCTAGCTCCAGGTTTATGTAGGCCCTTGGGCGACACCCACTTAGTGGGCCCCTTTGCAGGGGAACTGACAGCGGCAGTAAAATGGCCGTTTGTTCCCCCATATAGAAGTTAGGCCCTGTTTGTGCCCCCATATATTTAGAGATCCCTGTAGATAGCGTCGCCACAGGCCCCCCCAACATAGATATAGCGCCGCCACAGCCGCCCTCCCTGTAGGTAGCGCTAAACACAGCCGCCCTCCCTGTAGGTAGCGCCACACAGCCGCCCTCCCTGTAGGTGGCGCCACACAGCCGCCCTCCCTGTAGGTGGCGCCACACAGCCGCCCTCCCTGTAGGTGGCGCCACACAGCCGCCCTCCCTGTAGGTGGCGCCACACAGCCGCCCTCCCTGTAGGTGGCGCCACACAGCCGCCCTCCCTGTAGGTGGCGCCACACAGCCGCCCTCCCTGTAGGTGGCGCCACACAGCCGCCCTCCCTGTAGGTGGCGCCACACAGCCGCCCTCCCTGTAGGTGGCGCCACACAGCCGCCCTCCCTGTAGGTGGCGCCACACAGCCGCCCTCCCTGTAGGTGGCGCCACACAGCCGCCCTCCCTGTAGGTGGCGCCACACAGCCGCCCTCCCTGTAAGTAGCGCCACACAGCCGCCCTCCCTGTAAGTAGCGCCACACAGCCGCGGCCCTCCATGCAGGTAGCGCCATTGGGACTCCCTCTAGGAGTGAATTCCCCAGCCAGAGCGTTGCAGTTGCTATGGCCGGGGATTCCTCTCCAGGAGGAGCCCCTGATGTCACGGTCCATATAAGGGTAGTGGGATCACTGGCTTCTCCAGGAGCAGAATCCACGGCCGGAGCATCAGCAACTGTCTGGTCAGGGATTTCGCTCCAGGAGTAGCCTCTGACTTCTCGCCATATATGGACAATGACGTGAGGGGCTCTCTCTAGAAGTGGAATCCCTCGACCAGAGTGTTGGGAACGCTCTGGCCGGGGATTCCGCTCCAAAGGATCTCCTTCGTCACTGTTCAAACATAGACAGTGACGCCAGGGATTCCTCCAGGAGCGGAATCCCCAGGCCAGAGTGTCAGCAATGCTCTGGCCGGGGAATCCGCTTCAGAAGGAGCCCCTGATGTCACTGTCCATATAAGGGGGGGAATTCTGCTCCTAGACAGGGGCTCCACGGTAAGAGCGTCGACAACAATCTGGCCGGGGATTGCAACCCTGGAGGAGCCATGATGGCAGCACCAAGTGGCCCCCCCCCAAGGGCAGTGGGCCCCAGCACTTGCCCGAGTTCACCGGGTGCTGATGCTGGCCCTGCAGGTTTGTAATAATATAAGAGACGACGAATAGTGCTCCTGTCTACCCATAGGCTCAAATAAGATATTAACCGAAATTGGGTGAACATAAACCCTAGCCTAAGAAAGGTTTCATACGAATTATGGCTACTTTTATTTAGAGCAAACTATAAACCACTTAGTAACCGCACAGATTTATCAATGCTTAAGAGAGTTTCCTAAAAACTGAGGGAGATCTATGAAAAACTAGTGTGGAGACATTGCCCATATCAACTAATCAGATTCCAGCTCTCATCTCTAAGAGGGAGGCCCAATGGACATTTTTTCGCCACTTTTTCCTTGCACTATTTTATTTTAATTTTTTTGAGAAATCTTTCCAACTGGATCAATAGACTAAGGGGGCAATTTATTAAGACTTGCACTTCATACGCACTTGTGCCTCTTAAAAAACTTTCTAGCATCTGAGTGCGCCACCGAGTGAACTGGTGCAGATTACAGCTATAATTTAAACCAGTTTCTAGTGTAAACTATATTTAATGCGTCAGACCGCAGTGGCCCTGCCCCCTTTTCACTAAGCACTGCTACTTTTTTTTTTATGTTATGAAAGTCGCAATTTATGCGTCATTTTGCCAGTTTTTTACTTTTATACGCCAGAAAACAGACGTAGAAAATATGTTAATTCCCCCCCTAAGGGTTCATGCACGGAACTCTAATACACCACCCATAGTATTCTATGGGTCACAAATGAACCTCTAAGGGCCTCCGTTTCACAGATTCCATGCTGTAACATGGACAGCATTCTTTCCTAGAAGCATTGCTTCTATTTGAGAATATTGAGGAACATGGAAGTGTACATAGCCTAAATACTGATCCACAGTACTAACCCACATTGCACTTTAAAAATGGAGAAAGGCCTTATACAAACATACAGAACTTTACTTGCGTGGCTTGTAAGATATTAATAAGTTAGTCTTAGACCGATTTCACGCTAGCAACATTACAACTCCATGCAGAAAGCATATATTTAGGAGTCCAATGAAAGCAAAGAGAAAAAAAGCCACACTCACCCGGTCTGCGTAGAAAATTCTTTAATGCTTGTAAAAAAGGTGATGTGGAGGGTGGGGGAAGAGACTAAGACAGTGTCAGGCAACAGCCACTTCGCGTACAACGCTTTCTCAAGCCCTCACTTATATTTATGAGCCAAGGACTAGATTGGAAATCAGGAAAAACTCTATAAACAAATCTTTTAACATAGAGGGCCTTTGGAGTGAGGCTTTCCGGATATTACATCACGAGATTTGATATGGTCCTTGGAGCTCAATATATAGCTCCTGCGTAGAGCGATTGACAGCTATAAGTTCTTTAAGACTTTAATAAGTTGAACAAATAACAAAAATAAACAGATATTACGTAGCACAAGAACACGTCAATGAGACGTAATTTTTAAATTTGCCCCAACATCTTTCATGAATGCTTTGGACAATCTACTTTTGTATATTAGGGAATTACTACATATCTGAATGTTCATAAAGGGAGTAAGCCCAATATCAGAAGTAGAAAGGGGAATTGTTATATGTATTTCCATGTTGGTTAGGTAAATAAAAAGGTTTCAGGTATTTTTATATGGGACTATTTTATTTTATTACAACTACTTTGAGATCTTCTGTGTACATCCTTTACAAACGTGAGTATTTTAATAATACAAATAAAGCTAGTCATCTGCTGATGAGCAGGAGAAACAGGGTTTAAATTCAGACAATAGGAAATTGGCACCCATGTAATTCCCTATTATTAATATAGGTTTACCAAAGGTAAACATTCATTACAAATTTGTAAAAAGTAGGACCTTAACCCCTTCCCACTGTGGCCACTTTTGACCTTCCGGACAGAGCCTTATTTTTCAAATCAGACATCCCACTATGTGGCAAGAACTGTGCAATGCTTTTACCTATCCAAGCAATTCTGAGAGTGTTTTCTCGTGACACGGACTTTAGGTTACTGGTAAAATTTGGTCTATATAATCCGTATTTAATTGCGAAAAACACCAAAATATTGCGAAAAATTGCAAAGATTTACATTAGTCAATTTAAATGTATCTGCTTATAAGGCAAATAGTTATATCGCACAAAATAGCTGCTAATTAACATTTCCCATATGTCTACTTTAGATTGGGATAGTTTTTTTTGAACATCCTCTTATTTTTCTAGGACGTTACAAGGCTTAGAACTTTAGCAGAAATTTCCCACATTTTCAAGACAATTTCAAAAGGCTATTTTTTCAGGGACCAGTTCAGTTCTGAAGTGGCTTTGAGAGGCCCATACAATACAAAGTTACATAGTTAGTATTGTTGAAAAAAGACACATGTCCATCAAGTTCAACCAAAGAATAGGAAAGGGAAGGGAAAAATTTTCTACACATAGGAATCTTATATTTTATTCTTCTAGGAAATTATCGAAGCCTTTTTTAAAGCCATCTACTGTCCCTGCTGTGACCAGCTCCTGCGGTGACTATTCCATAGATTCACAGTTCTCACAGTAAAAGAAGGCTTGTCGCCTCTGCAGATTGAACCATTTTTTCTCCAGACGGAGGGAGTGCCCCCTGGTTTTTTGAGGGGGTTTCACATGGAACAGGATTTCACCATATTTTTTGTATGTGCCATTAATATATATATACAAGTTAATCATGTCCGCCCTTCGTCGTCTTTTTTCAAGGCTAAATAGATTTAATCATTTTAATCTTTCCTCATAACTTAGATTCTCCATGGGCATCCTTTCTATGAACTGGAGCCCAGAACTGGACTGCATATTCTAGATGAGGCCTCACTAATGCTTTGTAAAGTGGTAATATTGCCTCTTAATACACGACAATATCTTGCAGACCTTTGAAGCAGCTGATTGACATTGCATGCTGTTATTTAGTTTATGATCTACAAGTATACACAGATCCTTCTCAACAAGTGACTCCCCCAGTATCGCTCCACCTAGGACATATGATGCATGCAGATTGTTGGTACCTAGATGCAAGTGGATGTCCAAACACTAAGGGTATGTTCACACGAGGTCATTACGTCCGTAATTGACGGACGTATTTCGGCCGCAAGTACCGGACCAAACAGTGCAGGGCGCCGGGCTCCTAGCATCATAGTTATGTACGACGCTAGGAGTCCCTGCCGGACAACTGTCCTGTACTGTAATCATGTTTTCAGTACGAGACAGTTGTCCGGCAGCGAGGCAGAGACTCCTAGCGTCGTACGTAACTATGATGCTAGGAGCCCGGCTCCCTGCACTATGTTCGGTCCGGTACTTGCGGCCGAAATACATCCGTCAATTACGGACGTAATGACCTCGTGTGAACATACCCTTAGTGTGTTCAAATCAGCTTGCAATTTACGAACATCTTCCATAGACTGAACATTACTACATAGCTTGGTGTCATCTGCAAAAATAGAAATAGTGCTATTAATCCCATCCTCTATATCATTAATAAATAAGTTGAATAATAGTGGTCCCAGCATGGAACCTTGGGGTACACCACTTATAACCAGGGACCATTCAGAGTATGAATCATTGACCATAACTCTGGATACGGTCCTTGAGCGAATTCTCAATCCAATTACAAACTATACTTTCTAAACCTATAGTCCTTAATTTACCCATTAGACGTCTATGAGGGACAGTGTCAAATGCCTTTGCAAAGTCCAAAAACACTATATCCACAGCGGCCCCTCTGTCTAGGCTTCTGCTCACCTCCTCAGAAAAACAAATTAGGCTGGTTTGACAACTTCTGCCCTTCGTAAAACCGTGCTTGCTGTCGCTTATACTACTATTTTTTTTTTTCCACATAATCCTGTATATAGTCCCTCAATAGCCCTCAAACATTTTCCCCACGATGGATGTTAAAGGGGTTGTACACTATTAGAAATTACATGGCTACACAACTAGTAGACAGGTGTGGCACTGTTTTTGGAAAAAAGCCATCATGTAATTTCTAATCCTGTGCAACCCCTTTAATCTTACTGGTCTATAATTACCTGGGGAAGACCAAGAGCCCTTTTTGAAAATAGGCACCACATTTGCCCTGCGCCAGGCCCTTGGCACTATACCGGTCACTAGTGAATCTCTGAATATTATGATGAGGGGGTACTGAAATAACTGAACTAAGCTCTTTAAGAACTCTAGGGTATAACCCATCTGGTCCCGAGGCCTTGTGCACATTTATTTTATTTAATTTAGCTTGGACCATATCTACATTCATCCAATTCAGTATATCAACTGATATATTAAAAGCACTGGCAGCGGCTACATCAGCTGCTCTTTCTTCTGTTGTATATACAGAGCTAAAGAACCCATTTAGTAACTCTGCCTTCTCTTGATCCCCTGTGACCAACTCCCCATTACCACTATCTAGGGGTCCTACATGTTCAGACCTTGGCTTTTTTGCATTTACATACTTGAAGAATTTTTGGGGATTTTTTTTTTTTTTACTATCCTTGGCCACCTGCCTTTCATTTTGTCTTTTTGCTGATTTTATTACATTTTTACAGATTTTATGAGGTTCTTTATTATTTACAAGGCTACAGCTGTACCCTCATATTTGTATTTTTCAAATGCCCTTTTTTTGTCATATATTGCCCTTTTTATACAGAAAGTGTAAGCCATGTGGGGTTTAATTTTAGTGGTTTATACTGGTTACATTTAGGAATAAATTTTGCACTATAATTATACAAAGTAGATTTTAAAATCTCCCATTTATCATTTGTACCATTATTTGACATTAGTTCTTCCCAGTCTATATCCTGAAATGCAGCCCTCACCCTGGGGAAATTGGCCTTCTTAAAATTATGTGTTTTTTCCCTGCCAGCCTGTATTTGT
This sequence comes from Rhinoderma darwinii, assembly GCF_050947455.1. Classification (NCBI taxonomy): domain Eukaryota; kingdom Metazoa; phylum Chordata; class Amphibia; order Anura; family Rhinodermatidae; genus Rhinoderma; species Rhinoderma darwinii. The sequence goes on along the minus strand of NC_134688.1, from coordinate 379,556,414 downwards.
TTTTTACAGTATAGATAAAATGTAACTATATTGTGATCACTGTTACCAAGGTTTTCACGAACATTGACATTCCCAACAAGCTCTGCATTATTAGAAATGACCAGATCCAACAGAGCTTCACCTCTAGCCAGGTCTTCCAGAAACTGGCCCATAAAATTTTCCTGCAACAGGCTGAGGAAATTTCTCCCCATTGCAGTTGAAGCCGAACCATGACACCAATTCATATTCCGGTAATTAAAATCTCCCATTATCACTACTGTACCCGCCTGTGCAGCCCGCTCCATCTGTTTATATAGCTGAACTTCCATCTTCTCAGTTAGATTGGGTGGGTCTATAGATTACAACAAGAGTAATTTTTTCAGCATTTACCTCCCATTGTAATTCCACCCACAAGGTTTCAATCTCCTCACAAACTTCACCCACTATTGTCTCGTTCACAATCGCCTTCATATCACTTCTCACATACAGACATAAACCACCGCCTTTCCTACTTGCCCTGTCTTTCCGAAACAGTGTAAAATCCTATCGATTTATAGCCCAGTCATGTGAAGAGTCTAGTCATGTTTCAGCAACACCCACTATATCAATATGTTCCTCCAGTATCAAGGCTTCCAGCTCCACCATTTTGCTTGCCAGACTTCTGTCATTTGTGAACATACGCTTTAACTTGCCTTTCAATTTTTCACTTTCAGTATCAGAAATGTGATTATTTGACATTTGGGAATTTTTATTTTCACTGCTGTTTTGTAACAAAAGGAACTCCTTATCCTGTTGTCTAGTCCTCTCCCCAGTTTATTTGTCCCCCCACCAACTTAGTCTGACCACTCTCTTACCTGACTACCCCTTTATTTTCTACATAGACCTCCCTCAGCCCTAGTTTAAATACACTGCCACAAACCCCCATAAATCATATTGTTTTAAAAACTGCACCCTTCAAAACAGCATTTAGACAGTTTCTTAACCCTTTAGTCGTTTCACAAGAATTAAAGCAAAGTAGAGGTGAAATTGACAAATTTCATTTTTTGTGCAGAAATTCATTATTATTTTTTTTCCCTGTAATACAGAAGGTTTTATGAGAGAAACACAACTCAATATTTATTGGCCAGATTCTGCAGTTTTTAGAAATATCTCACATGTGGCCCTAGAGTGCTAATGGGCTGAAGCACAGGCCTCAGAAGCAAAGGAGAACCTGGTGGATTTTGTGGCCTTTTTATTAGATTATATTTTAAGCACCATGTCCGGTTTGAAGAGGTCTTGTGATGCCAAATCCAAGGAAACACCCCGAAAAAAAAAAAAACATTTTAGAAACTACACCCTGCAACGAATTTTGACCCCACAGGTGTTTCATAGATTTTTTTAGAATTTGGCCTTGAAAATATTTTTCTTTCCATTTTTCCCAATAAGAAGTCGTTTTAGCTAAAAAATAAATAAAAAAATATCTATTTCCACAAGGTATAAAGAAAATCCCCCCCCCCCCCCAACATTTGTAAATCAATTTCTCCAGAGTACGGCGATATCCCACATGTGGTCATAAACTGCTGTTTGGGCATACAGTAGGGCTCAGAAGTGAAGGAGCGCAGATTTTGCTGGATTGGTTTCTGGGCGCCGTGTCTTATTCGGAAAGCCCCTGTGGTACCAAAACAGTGAAAACCCCCCCAGAAGAGACCCAATTTTGGAAACTACACCCCTCAATGTATCCACCTAGGGGTGAAGTGAGAATGTTAACCCTGCACGTGTTTTACAGAAATGTGTTCACTCGATGTTGCAGAGTGAAAATGGCAATTTTTCCATAGATATGCCAATATATGGCGCCCAGCTTGTGCCACCATGAAAAGACAGTTCTCCAATTATTATGCTATGTTTCCCAGTTTTAGAAACACCCTACATGTGGCCTTAATCTTTTGCCTGGATGATTGACCAGGCTCAGGAGTGAAAGAGTACCATGCGAAATTGAGGCCTAATTTGACGACTTACAAAGTATTGGTTCACAATCACAGAGGCTCTAATGTGAAATAATAAAATAAACCCCAGAGAAGTGACCCCATTTTGGAAACTGCACCCCTCAAGGCATTTATTAAGGCGTGTAGTGAGCATTTTCACACCACAGGTATTTTCCATAAATGATTGCGCTGCGGATGGTGCAAAGTAAAAATTGCAATTTTTCCTCAGATATGCAGTTTCAGTGGCAAATATGTCGTGCCCAGCTTGTGCCACTGGAGACACCCCCCCAAAAAAAAATTATTAAAAGGGTTCTCCCTGGTTTGACATATATGTGGAAGTAAACTGCTGTTTGGGAACGCTGTAGGGTTCAGAAGGGAGTAAGCGCCATTTGGCTTTTGGAGCGTGGATTTTGCTTGGTAATAGTTTTGTTTGGAGTTTTACTGGTATTTCAGTTTATAGTGTGGAGCACACGCAAGCCGGGCAGAGTACATCAGGGGAATAGTCAGGTGGTATAATAAAAACAAAAACAGTAAAATAATCCATAGATGTGTGTTACGCTGAGAAGCAATCCTTTCTGAACAGGCCAGTGTCACCCCCCTTTTGGTACACACCCTACACCTTTGCAGTTTGGGGAATTTTGCTGGGAGTGTGATGTCCTGGTATAATACGGGCACCTTCGCTTCCAGCAGATATGTTTGGGCCCTCCACTTCCCGGTTCCCTAATTTTAGGGCCTTGATAAATCGCCTTTTGAAACAGAAGAAATTTTCCCCTTGGGCCTGCACAACTGCATATTTTTTATTTCCTGACTTATTGAAGCCTTAAATAATTTTATTTTTCATAGACTTAGTGGTATCAGGGCTGTTTTTTTGTGGGACGAGCTGTAGTTTTTATTGGTACCATTTTGGCTTATATACAAAAACAGTAATTTTGGCATAGATTTTTTTTATATAGCATTTACAACTCATTATAAAATGACATTAACTTTATTCTGTGGGTCAGTACCATTCCGGCGATACCTAATCTATAGCACTTTTTTTGTTTCACAACTTTTTGCACAATAAAATTACTTTTGTAAAAAGAATGTCTTTTTCTGTCGCCATGTTGTGAGAAGTATAAATTTAATTTTTTTCTTCAACGGAGCTGTATGAGGGCGTGTTTTTTTGCGAGAAGAGCTATAGTTTTTATACGTACCATTTTTGGATACATGCAAACTTTTGATCACTTTTAATTCCAGTTTTTGGAAGACAAAGTGACCAAAAAACAGCAATTCTGGCAATGTTTTTTCTGATTTTTTTTTTACGGTGTTTACTGCGCAGGATAAAAAACATTTTTATAGTACAGACGCAGCAATACCAAATATGTATAGTTTACTTTTTTTCAATAATAAATGACTTGATAAGGGAAAAAGGGCGATTGTGTTTTATTTTATTACTTGAAACTTTTTTTTACACTTGAAGCTCCAACTGTTTGATTGCTATTCTAATATATTGCACTAAGTATGTAGTGCAATTTACTAGAACTGTCAGTCGTTCACTGACAGCAAGCCAATTAGGCTCCACCTCCAGGCGTAGCCCAATCGGCATCCGTAATTGCAGACCAGGAGGCCATAGTTAGGCCGCCTGTTGCCAAAGTAGCAACCAGCAGCCATGCGATCGCATGGCAAGGATGAGGATTTGCTACAAACCACTAAGATGCAGCAATCGCTTTATCTAAGGGGTTAATGTCAGGGATCACACACCTCCAGGCGTAGCCCAATCCGCATCCGTAATTGCAGACCAGGAGGCCATAGTTAGGCCTCCTGTTGCCAAAGTAGCAACCAGCAGCCATGCGATCGCATGGCAAGGCTGATGATTTGCTACAAACCACTAAGATGCAGCGATCGCTTTATCTAAGGGGTTAATGTCAGGGATCTCGCGCACACACACACACACACCTCCTGGCGTAGCCCAATCAGCATCCGTAATGGCAGAAAAGGAGGCCATAGTTAGGCCTCCTGTTGCCAAAGTAACAACCAGCAGCCATGCGATCGCATGGCAAGGCTGATGATTTGCTACAAACCACTAAGATGCAGAGATCGGTTTATCTAAGGGGTTAACGTCAGGACACGCACGCATACATTTTCCTCCTTCTAAACTGCTACCTATAGAACGGTCAGAGACTTGTGGCTACATTGCACCTTTCAAGATCTTAATGCCCAACAATAGCTATAGCCATGGGTCAGATGCTTTTTTTTTTTTTAAACAACATATTTGAGGTTTACATGTCCCTAATAACAGCCATGAAGGGGAATACTCAACAGCTCACCTAACAGGAACCAAATTGCACAATTTCTCAAGAGTAATCCATTATAGAGAGCACTGGTATTCTCAAAATTACAATCAGAAAAAACTGTGGTTTTTATTTATTTCTAAAACCAGGAAACCATAATTGCGCAGACAGAAAACGAGGAAGAGGATATTTTAACAGCTCGCACAGAAACATCAAGAATAAATATAAATATAGCGTGTTTTATAAAGGGTTATTCTAGCTCTGGCTGGTAGATCAATGAACATCCAATGACTTCATTGGGCTATATGTAACGGTTAATCTTAGGTACTTACAGTGGATGCCGATTGTGAGGGATAAGCAATTTGAAAGGGGGTTGGTTGGCTGAAAACAGGTGAACACTTTAGATTTGAGTGGAGTTTAAAGTTTCCCCAAACCTTCCATTAACCCCTTAATGACTAAATGTTTTAAATAAAAAAATTCATCCTCCTATTGTAAGAGCTGTAATTAAAATTTTCAAACAGCTTTATTTTAGCTTGGGCAGCTAATGGAATACAAAAAAAACCCCAGCAATTTTTTTTTTTTATTAACCGTTCACGGTGTGGAAAAATTACATGTATACTTTATGCTACAAGTCACTATGAATGCGTTTTACATTTTAGCACGATAACACATGTTTTATAGAAGGTCAGTTGTGTCGCTGCATTCCTAGAGCCATAACTATTTTTCTGCCGATGTAGCCATATAGGGCTTTTTTTTTGCAGGATAAGGGCCTGTTTACATCAGCGTTGCCCTTCCGTTGAGGGATTCCGTTGGAGGTTTCCATCAGGTTAACCCCTCCACAGAAAGGAAAACTGAATGAAACCTTAGATAGCATTTTCCTCACCACTGATCTATGGTTAACACGACGGAAAACTCAGACGGAACCCCTCAACGGAAGGGAAACGTTGATGTGAACACAGCCTTAGTTGTACCAGTTTTGGGTGCAAATACTTTTTACATTTTATTTTAGAAAGAAATATATTTATTTTCTTTGGTGGGGGGAGCAAAAAAAAACAAAAAACAGCTATCCAGTGTCCGCATTCTCTTGTTTTTTAACACCATGCACCGTGCTGTATAAATACATTATCTTTATTAAACAGTTTGCTACAATTGTGGCGTTACCTAAAGTATGTTTTTTTTTTTGGTGAACCATTTTTACAAAAAAATAAAAAATAAAAAATTCAACAAATGGGAGGGAAGGAAAAAAAAAATTAAAAAATTAAAAAATATCACTGTCCTCTCCAGACAGGACCAGCAGACAGAGATTGTACGGGCTCCACCTGCTCATGTGATGCTGTGCTAAAGCATCATGGGATTGGTAACATAACGCAGAGCAAGAGAAAGCAGGATAGAAACATAGAAAGAAGGATCGAAACCTAGAAATCAAGGTGGTGTCCAGTCTAAAGCATACAGGATTACAGAGAAGTACCTAAGAGAAATCCGGAGCTGGAAAGTGGTCTTCCCACGAGGTCTTCTTTAACCCCTTAAGGACGCAGCCTAGTTTGGGCCTTAAGGCTCAGAGCCCATTTTTCAAATCTGACATATTTCACTTTATGTGGTAACGTCGGAATGCTTAAACCTATCCAAGCGATTCGGAGACTGTTTTCTCGTGACACTTTGGGCTTCATGTTCGTGATAAAATGTGGTCGATATATTCAGTCTTTATTTGTGAAAAATTGCAAAATTTAGAGAAAATTTACAAAAAATTGAATTTTTCAGAATTTAAATGCATCTGCTTAAAAAACAGACGGTAATACCACCCAAAATAGTTACTACTTCCCATTTCCCATATGTCTACTTTAGATTGGCATCGTTTTTTGAACATTATTTTATTTTTCTTGGACGTTACAAGGCTTAGAACATAAACAGCAATTTCTCATATTCTTAAGAAAATTTCAAAAGCCTTTTTTTGAAGGTACCAGTTCAGTTCTGAAGTGGATTTGAGGGGCCTATGTATTAGAAACCCCCATAAAACACCCCATTTTAAAAACTAGACCCCTCAAAGTATTCAAAACAGCATATAGAAAGTTTTTTAACCCTTCAGGCATTTCACAGGAATTAAAGCAAAGTGGAAATGAAATTTGCAAATTTCATGTTTTCTGCTGAATTTCAATTTTATTAAAAAAAAATTCTGTAACAGAGAAGGTTTTACCAGAGAAATACTACTAAATATGTATTGTCCAGATTCTGCAGTTTTTAGAAATGTCCCACATGTGGCCCTACTGCGCTCGTGGACTAAAACACAAGCCCTAGAAGCAAAGAAGCACCTAGTGCATTTTGAGGCCTCTTTTTTATTAGAATATATTTTAGACAGCATGCCAGGTTTGAAGAGGTGTTGAGGTATCAAAACAATGGAAACCCACCAGAAGTGACCCCATTTTGGAAATTACACCCCTCAAGGAATTCATTTATGGTTTTTGTTATCATTTTGACCGCACAGTTTTTTCACAGCACGTATTTGAATTGGGCTGTGAAATGAAAAAAATGATATTTTTTCCAATAAGATGTCATTTTTTATCAAAATTTCTTATTTTCACAGGGAACAACATTCCCCATTTTGTTGCCCAATTTGTCCTTAGTGTGGCAATACCCCAATTGTGGTGATAAACTGCCGTTTGGGCCCATGGGAGGGCTCAGAAGGAAAGGAGCGCTATGTGTTTGTTGGAGTCCAGATTTTGCTGGATTGGTTTTCGGGTGCCATGTCGCATTTGCAGAGCCCCAGAGGTATCAAAGCAATGGAAACCCACCAGAAGTGACCCCATTTTGGAAACTACACCCCTCAAGGAATTAATTTATGGTTTTTGTTATCATTTTGACCGCACAGTTTTTTCACAGCACCTATTTGAATTGGGCTGTGAAATGAAAAAAATGATATTTTTTCCAATAAGATGTCATTTTTTATCAAAATTTCTTATTTTCACAAGGAACAACATACCCCATTTTGTTGCCCAATTTGTCCTTAGTGCGGCAATACCCCATTTGTGGTGATAAACTGCCGTTTGGGCCCATGGGAGGGCTCAGAAGGAAAGGACCACCATTTGGCCTACTGGAGCTTTTCTGGTGCTAAGTCATGTATGCAGAAGCCCCAGAGGTACCAGTACAGTTGAAACCCCCGAGAAGTGACCCCATTTTAAAAACTACACCCCTTAAGACATTTATCTAGAGGTGTAGTGAGCATTTTGACCCCACAGGTACTGTGTAAAAGATAATGCGCAGCAGATGGTGCAGTGTGAGATTTGCAATTTTATATATATATATATATATATATATATATATATATATATATATATATATATATATATATGCCATTTCAGTGTCCAATATATTGTGCCCAGCATGCGCCACCGGAGATATACACCCCTTACATTGTAATGTGGGTTCTCCTGGGTACGGCAATACCCTACATTTGGCTGTTATCAGCTGCCTGGGCATATGGCAGGGCTCAGAAGGGAAAGATGAGGGGGGTAAGCTGTGCGGAGTGCATCAGGGTAAATTAAAAATCAAGGGATGTATGATACATTTTAAAACAATCTTTTATACAGAGCCCTGGTTTTTCGGGACACGTGTCACATTGGTATATTGTGTTCTTCCTTATCCCCCTCTTATAGCAGACTCTGCACCTCTTTTGACTCTTTCCCTTTCCACCGGTTTGGGGAACTTCTCCTGGAAAGTGTTGCCCTGGTATGATGCGTGTGGCCTCGCTTCCAGAAGTACTGAGTGCCCCCCCTTCCTGGTCCCTAAAGATTAGATCTTGAAATTCCAGGAAAGTTCCCCTCTGGCCTGCACATCGACGTAGCACGTACGCATTGTACAAAGCCATCTGTATGATGTGCCCGGCCAGCTTCTTATACCACACCGCATGGCGCTGTAGGGCTTCAGGACTTGATTTGACAAGTCCATCCCTCCCATGTACCTATTGTAGTCCAGGATGCAGTCTGGTTTGGGGGTGGCCTTTCCTTCATATATCCTTAACCTGTAGTTATACCCCGATGCACTCTCGCACAGCTCATACATCTTCACGCCATACCTTGCCTTCTTACCCGGCAGGTACTTGCGGAATTGAACCCTCCCTTTAAAATGTACCAGGGACTCATCAATAGAAATACACTTCTCGGGGGTGTATGCTTGGGAAAACCGGGCACTGAAACGGTCTAATAGGGGTCTCCGTTTATACAAACTGTCAAAACTGGGGTCATCTCGGGGTGGGCACGGCTAATTATCAGTATAATGTAAGAAGCGAAGTATTGCCTCATTTATTTATTTTTTTAGGTTCCAGTTCAGTTCTGAAGTTGCTTTGAGGGGCCCATATATTAGAAACCCCTATCAAACACCCCATTTTAGAAACTAGACCCCTCAAAGTATTCACAACAGCATTTAGAAAGTTTATGAACCCTTTAGGTGTTTCACAGAAATTTAGAGCAAAGTAGAGGTGACATTTACTTTTTTTTTTGTCAGAAAATCCTCTTTATACCATTTTTTTTATAACACAAAAGGATTTATCAGAGAAACGCAACTCGATACTTATTGCCCAGATTCTGCAGTTTTTAGAAATATCCCACATGTGGCCTTCGGGCGGTAATGGACTGAAGCACCGGCCTCCGAAGCAAAGGAGCACCTAGAGGATTTTGAGGCCTCTTTTTTATTAGGCACCATGTCCGGTTTGAAGAGGTCTTGTGGTGCCAAAACATTGGAAACCCCCCAAAAGTGACCCCAATTTGGAAACTAGACCCCTTGAGGAATCCATTGCAGTTTTCATGTCATGCATGCGGCTTTTTGATCAGTTTTTATTCTATTTTTAGGTGGCGTGGTGACTAAAAAACAGCAATTCTACTATTGTTTTTTTATTCTATTTTTTTTACAGCGTTCACCGTGCGCTATAAATGACACATTCACTTTATTCTGCGTGGCGATACGATTACGGCGATACCAGAGGTTTATAGTTTTTTTTTATGTGTTATGGCGTTTGCACAATAAAATACGTTTTGTAAACAATCATTCACTTTTTGTGTTCCTTATTCTAAGAGCCATAACGTTTTTATTTTACAATCAATAAAGCCGTGCGAGGACTTATTTTTTGCGTAACGAACTGTAGTTTCGATCAGTACCATTTTTCGGTACATGCGACTTTTTGATCTCTTTTTATTCAATTTTTTGGGAGGTGAAGTGACCAAACAATTGTTATTGTGGTACGGTTTATCATTATTTTTTTTTACGGCGTTCACCGTGCGGGATAAATAACAAAATAATTTTGTAGTTCAGGCCGTTACGGACGCGGCGATACTAATTATGTATAGTTTATTTGTTTATATATTTTTATTAATAATAAATGACTGATAAGGGAAAAAGGGGGATTTTTAGTTTTAATACTTTTAAAAAAAAATTATTTTTTTATTTTTACACAACTTTTTTTAACTTTTTTTTAACTTTATTACTTTGTCCCACTAGGAGACTTGAGGGCAGGAGGCCCTGATCGCTATTCTAATACACTGCACTACATGCGTAGTGCAGTGTATTAGAACTGTCAGCTACTCACTGACAGCAAGCATAGTGGGTCCCGACGTTGTCAGGACCCACTAGGCTTCCGTCTATGGCATAGCTGGACGCCATTGTTTGGTGTCCGGTTGCCATAGTCACCATCGCCGGCCGCTATCGTGTAGCAGGCCGGCGATGGCGGATTAACCCCTAAGAAGCCGCGATCGCTATTGAACGCGGCTTCTGAGGGGTTAATCGGCGGGGGAGCTCCGCGATCGGTCCCGGCACATTGAGCAGTGATAGTCTGCTGTCGGAAACAGCAGCTATCACAGCTCATGAACGCGCCCTGCGCCGTGTTTACTCCATGACATACTATTATGTCATGGAGCGCGAACGATGCACTTACCATGACATAATAGTATGTCCTGGAGCGTTAAGGGGTTAAAGAAACAACTCTCTTACTTATGTTGTACTACTGTGTATTTAAGTGGGAAAGTAATATGGTTTCCCAAATCTAAAGATTTTAGATGAATCCAAGTCCTTTATGGCAGCAAGAAAAAAAATGGTAAAACGGTTGGTAACAAATAACTATATTAACCCAATCCCGACATTTGACGTATCCATACGGCAAAGTCGGGTAGGGGGAAGTATGGTTCGGGCAAGTACGATGCGGGTGTCGGCTGTTTGTTAGAGCTGACACTTCAGAGTAACGAACGCAGCATTTAAATCGTTAGAAAGAGGGGCGACCCTCTCTAACAGCTCATCGCGCCCCCTGCAACACAATCGGGGGGGGGGGGGGGATGGTTGCTATGGCTGCCTGGGGGCCTAATTAAGGCCCTCAGGTCCGCCATCTTTGTGCACCACCGGCAGGGCTTAATAGTTGCCTGTCAGAATCACAATATACTGCAATACATCAGTATAGATCGCTGGTTGAAGTCCCCTAGATGGACTAATAAACAAAAAGTAAAAATTAGTTAACTTTTTTTTGTGGTAAAAAAAAGAAATAAAAAAATAAAAAAGTTCAAAAAACCCTCCTTTTCCCATTTCCCCCTAGAGCATAGTAAAAAATAAAATAAATAAACATAATTGGTATCGCCGCGTCCGTAAAAGTCGGAACTATTACAATATATCATTATTTACCTGCACGGTGAACGCCGTAAGAAAATAAAATTGTAAATGCCAGAATCTTTATTTTTTGGTGACCTCATCTCCAACAAAAAATGAAATAAAAAGTGATCAAACCGTCGCATGTACACCAAAATTGTATTATTAAAAACGACAGCTTATCCCGCAAAAAATAAGCCCTCATTCCACTTAATCGACAGAAAAATAAAAAAGTTATGGCTCTCGGAATTTGGTGACAAAATAAATTCTTTTTTACACTTAGGTTTTTACTTGTAAAAGTAGTCAAATATAGAAAAAACTATATATATTTGGTATCTCCGTTATCGTATTGACCCACAGAATAAAACAAACATGTTGTTTTAATTGCACAGTGAATTCCGTAAAAACGGCGTGCGAAAAACCATGGAGGAATCGCTGTTTCCTAGTACATAATATGTCTAAATAAATGGTGCTACGAAAAATTCGTCCCGCAAAAATCAAGCCCTCATAGTACTATATCGACAGAAAAATAAAGACGTTATGGCTTTTGGAAGGTGGGGAGGAAACAACCAAAATGAAAAACTGAAAAAGGGCTGCGGCGGGAAGGGGTTAATCAATGGTTGCACAATACAGTAGTAAGAATACTTATAGTCACCAAACAGACATTACAAAATTGGAATACAAGCAGATAAATTCACTGGGAGAAAATATACCTGATGAAGTTGGGTCTTCGGAAAAGTCAGGTAATTCCTCAGGAGGATCCCCATAAAATGAGTTGAATTTGTGGCTAGACACCGCAGCTAAAACAGCTCCCTGTGTAAGGAAAAATAGATTACATATAGCCAAAGTGTAACATCAATGAATATCAATTGGTTATACATATAGCAGGGATTTACCTTTACATAGTAACATGCAAATATGAGATAGATGTTTATTTATTAATATAGCTATAGAGATCTATAAAATATACACCAATTAGGAATACCATAAAAACCAATGACAGGTGAAGGGAGTAACATTGATTTTCTGGTGACAGTGGCTCCTGACAAGGAGTGGAATATATTAGGCATCAACTGATCAGTCATTTCTTGAAGTCGATGTGTTGGAAGCCGGAAATATGGGCGAGCGTAAGGATCTGAGCAACTTTGACAAGGCCCAAATCATGTAATAGCCAACGACAGCATCAGAGCACATACAAAACCGCAGGTCTTGTGGGGTGTTCCTGGTATGCAGTGGTTAGTACCTACCAAAAGTGGTCCAAGGAAGGACAACCGGTAAACCAGAGGCAGGGTCATTGATGAACATAGGAAGCAAAGGCTAGCCCCATCTGATCCCACAGAAGAGCTACTGCAGAACAAATTGCTGAAGTTAAAAGGGGTTGTCCAGGAAAAAAAAAATTATAAAAAGTGTCCCCCAGCCTTGGTTTGCCTTCCCTAATACCCCCTATTAATCTTCTAACCAGTTTCTGTTTGATCTCCATTGTCACTGCTGCTCTGTTTGTTTACATCCCTTGCTTTTGGTCCTGGCTGTTTCCGGTCTTGTAACCAACCATACCCATGATCCCCTGCTGCATCTGAAGAGACAGCTTGCACCCCCCCCTTACTCCAAAGCATCTCAGCTATTTGCATACTGCCACGCCCCTCTATGTTCACAGGATCATTCCCTGCTCTAATTCCAGGCAGCTCCCTCCCTGCACACGGTCTTATACACGAATAATCATCATTATCATTTGTGCCTCCATCTATCACCGATTTAAAGAGGCTGCATCACCACATTATAAGTGCCCTATATTGTACATGATGTGATCGGAGCTGTAATGTAGATTACAGCAGTGTTTTTTTATTTATAAAAACGATCATTTTTGACCTATATTAGCTTTATGCTAATGAGTTTCTTAATGACCAACTGGGCGTGTTTTACTTTGACCAAGTGGGCGTTGTACAGAGGAGTGTATGATGCTGACCAATCAGTGACCAATCAGCGTCATACACTTCTCTCCATTCATTTACTCTGCACATAGCGATATAGCTATATCGTTATGTGCAGCCACATACACACACACACACACACACACACACACACACACACACACACACACACACACACTAACATTACTGCAGTGTCCTGACAATGAATATACATTACCTCCAGCCAGGACGGGAAGTGTATTCAGAATCCTGACCACTTCTCTGCATTTCTCTGTGATTTACAGCATAGCAGGCGTAGTCTCGCGAGATTACGCTGTAAGCTGTCATTTACAGTGAGATCTCGCAGTGCTGTAAATAGACACTATATTAGAAATGTTATTAAATATGTCTAATTAAGTTAAAATTTAAATAAAATGTATTCCTGGATAACCCCTTTAATGCTGGCTAGGAAAGAAAGCGGTCAGAACACACAGTGCTACGCATCTTGCTGCATTTGGGTTGGTGTAGCAGCATACCAGTCAGAGAGCCCATGTAGACACCTGTTCACCGCCCAAAGCGCCTTCAATTGTGCACGTGAGCATCAGGACTGGACCATGGAGCAATGAGGCCTTGTCTGATGAATCAGTTTTTGCCCCATACTGCGGACTGTCAGGCGTGCGGTTTACCTGGTGAAGAGATGGCACCAGGATTACGTGTGGGAAGAAGGAAAGCCGGTAGTGGCAGCGAGATGCTCTGGGCAATATTTTGCTGGGCAACCTTGGGTCCTGGCATTTATGTGGATGTTTCTTTAACTCGTACCCCCTACCGAAACATTGTTAAAGACCAAGTACACCCCTTCATGGCAACGGTATTCCCTAATAGCAGTGCCCTCTTTCAGCAGGATAATGTGCCCTGCCACACTGCAAACATTGCTCAGGAATGGTTTGAGGAACATGTCAAATAGCTCAAGGTGTTGACTTGCTTGGCCTCTAAATCCTCCAGTTCTCAATCTGTGGGATGTGCTGAAAAAGTCCAATCAACGAAGGCACCATCTCGCAACTTACAGGACTTAAAAGCAACTACTTCTAATGACTTGGACTCCACAAGACCTCTAAAGATGTCCTGTGGTATTTGGCACCATCATTCAATGGATCAGAAGGGTATTGGTGGTACGAGGGGGACCTACACAATATTAGGTAGATGGTTTTTATGTTATAGCTGAATGGTGGATATAGAAGATATATTACGCACACATACACAGAGAAATGGGAGACAAAGTAATTTAATTCGATCTAACAGTAGTAAAATGCGTGGCTTACTAAATACAAACAAGTAATTAAAATATGGGTAAAGTATCAGAAGGCGAATGTTTGCAAACCATAGGAGGAGACAACTGGTAAAAAAAGAAGACTGCATGAGAATATGATAGAACCACTGAACAGAGAACACACATAAGACAACACTGCCTGTGAGCCCTAAATAATGTTCTCTATGTAAAGTTACTTCCACGGCACATCGTGATTTATTGCATAACCAACAGAGCTGACAACTGCTTTCTTAATTTAGATTTGATAAGCTTGATTTTTTTTCTAAACCTTCAAACATAACTTTTAAAAACACCAAAGGAAGTTAATCAAGTCAAAAAGTTGCCTTTGCGCATTTGATTTTACTTTAGCTGTATATTTTAAAATGTAAATTGATAGCATCACTCACACGCCTGTATCTGAGAACCATATTGGATAACTATTGAAGGAAGGATACCAAATTTTCACATGGTTGCATGCTTGAACAGTCCTATTTCTTTACATAGTTTGCATTTAAAAAACACAGCGTTTTATCAGAGGTCGTATTAAAGGTTCGATACTATTGTAAATGCATATTACAAAGCTCGTACACGTACAAGGGAGAATGGAGCGGTTCGAGTAGCTGCAGTCTGTTCTTGTGAGCCGCTGCGTGGACCAGTCCCATTGATTTCTATTGAAGCAAGTTTGTCAGTGCGGCATCTCACAAGGAAAGATCTGCAGCCGCTTGATCTGTCGGCTCCCTGCTTCCTTGTACATGTTGGGGCTCCTTGCAGAGGCGCTGTGTATATTACAAAGTGTTTTCACTTGATGTTCAGACAATTTGTAATCTATATTTGCATTAGCAACCCCATTAAAGTTGTATTCTACTCAAAGGAGATCAATTGTGTCTGAAAATAGCAAAATGGCAGCAAATATGGTTGAAAAACATTAAAAAAGGGAGATCGATAACAAAATATGGACAATATTGACATAAAGCTTTTTTTAATGCCATACTTGTCTGCTGTTGAGGGTGTTACTGACATCATGGTCTGCATCGCTTGAGCGAGATTGGAGCGTTGCCACGTATTCCGGTATCAGTGGGCCGCTGCTGGTGGATAAGTATCCAATTTTCCATCTCCTTGCTATATGGATATTGTACACGCAGGTACCAGTGCCTTGCCTGGACTGGTATGGCACCTGCACTCCATAAGCAAAGCCAGCACTCTACATTAAAGTACATTTTGTAGTCATTTGAACATATCCTTGAGTACCACACTATCTGGGACTGTGCAATATTGGCTCTATCCCATATAATATATGCGTTTTCTCTGCTCACAGCCTACATGAACTGTGAGCGGCCCTTAGCTCTTTTGTGGTCTTTCTATCCGTGGACCCCAGTACCATTATGGCTATTTATGAATACTAAGATACAGTGATTGTTTCTGAAACATTATATTTAATCTATGCATATAACTATGAATTTTCTTTTACTTGGCCTCAGTTATGAAATATATGGGATGACTTTTTTTTTTATTATGCTCTATTTTTGTTTTTATGTACAGAATCACCAGATAAAATACCATATGAATTACTTTTTATCATTTCTCTGACCGAATGTCTGTCTGCTATTTTCCCTCCGTTTCCCTATTCCTGGTTTTCCCATGTTATCAAAGCTATTTGTTGTTTGTCCTAGCCTTTCACTGTATTTTGTGTCATTGAGATCTTACTTTAACCCCTTGGTGACATGTGACAAATGTACAGAGTATGAAGCGGGCTCAGGGGCTAAACGTTCACATTTCAGCAGGACAATGATCCCAAGCAAAAGGGACAAAGCAACACAGGAGTGCTGAACAACAGAAAGGTGAAGGTTCTATTATTGTCTAGTCCAGGTTCTCAATTTAATAAAGAATCCTTGGCACTATTTAAAAACTGCTGTCTATCAAACCTGATAAACCTAGAGCAAATTGGCAAAAATCATTCCCAAAAAGTTACATGGACACTAGTCGGACATGCTGCGGAAAAGTCTGCAGTGTATCCGACCCAGAACTCCAGCTGAATGTCTGCACAAAGTTTTTAAATTTGTTGCAAATTTTTGACTTAACCATTGAAGTCAGTAAGGAAAATTTGCAGAACGATTCTGCAGAATAAGTTGAAAAGCTACGAATGCGGATAAAAAAAGCTGTAGGACATTTTATCTACAGATTTTTACTGCAGCGCGTGGATGAGATTTTTTTAAAATCCGGAAGGAAAATCCGCAGCTAAACTGCCCTGTGTGAACAAACAATGACCAAAGCTGGTAGAACCTTTCGCCAAATACCCTATTTTTTTATGCATCAACAATAGTTTGAAGAGCTTGAAAATTTGAAAAAAATAACAAAAGAAAAAAACCAGCTGACTAATAATGAACTGTATATTTGATAGCATACTCGTTTACAATAAAAATACTAGCTGGAACAATAGGTGTAAAGCTTCCTTCACACTGCAGTTTTTTTTCTCCATCTGAGGTGTAGGCATACAGTGGAATAGGTTGCCCTGAGCAGAACGCTACCTAAAGCGCTGTGCCTGGGGAAGCCCCTGATGTCACGGTCCATAAATGGACAGTGAAGCCAGGAGTTTTTAAATACTGTAGTCCCCAAAGAGAGCATCTGAAGTGCTCTGGCATGGTACTCTGGCCCTGGGGAAGCTACTGACATCACTGTCCATGTTTGGACAGTGACGTCAGGAGGTATTTGATGCGGGAGTTGCTGGCCAGAGCGTCAGCATCGGCCCTAGAGAAGCTTCTGAAGTCACTGACATCAGAATTTTCGTGATGCCAGAGTTGCCAGCCAAAAAGTTGGAAGCGCTCTGGCCCTGGACTCCAGACATCACATGCGGGCTGGTCCAATATCCCCCACGACTGCAGGAACTATAAAGCAGCCAAAATACCCGGCTTCTATCTCTGTCCGAGAAGACTACATGACAGCAGCTTCCCTGGGTTAGGGACAGTGACATTTTAAGCCAGTGCCATAAAATAATCCAATAATTGTGAAACTGAACACGTTGGGCAGAAAAGATTTAGACTGTTGTTTCAGGCGCTGGAGTTAGATGCGCACGCCTCTTAATAAATTCCGTGCATCTCTGGCCGTCCGTTCTGCAGAAAGTCAAATCTACTCTAGCTACGAGCTGCAGTAGATTACGCAATAATTCACGCCAGTTTATGGCATAAATGATAAAAAATTTGTTGGGATGTGGAAGGCCATGCCCGCTTCTGCTAAGCCCCGCACCCACTTGTAAAGTTGTGTAAGCGGCGCAAATGCCTCCAATGTCGCAATTTGCGCCTTTCGAGGCATTGGTTACTTTTCCATGACAAAAAAAATTGCGGAGAGTGAATAATTCATTTCCCCCATTGTTGCCAAGATGAGCTCTCAATTGCCAAATTCGTTAAAATAATTTATAATCTTACCTTTAATTTCCTCCTTGCATTAAATTTTCTTAGTTGTTCTACAGTTTCTGGCAAGTGGATCTTGTATGCATAGCGATCTCTTTCCTGTAACAGAGGACAGTTGCATTATTCCACAAAGTAAATAATCAATGCAAATAAAGTTTTGGGTAGGCAAATAAATGAATAAATGAAAAAAACCACATTGGTATAAATTCAAATCTGGGGCAAAGGGACAAGCGGAGCAGTTGGGACATTGAAAAATGAGGGCTAAAATCGAATTGGTTTGAGGCCAATTTTTCAAAATCAGAGCTGCAACACAACCAATTGGTTGCGATCGGCAACTTCTAAACTCAACAAAAAAAATTCCCCCTAATTACGTTCCCACATGCATTCAACTTATGTGGTTAAAAGCAGGGGAATACAATAGGATTCAGATTAAGGCAAATGTGATTGCATTCCGTGACTCAAAGCGATTAAAGACATACATTTACACTAAATGTTATTGGCTAAATAGTCATTATGGCTGGGATAACACACTACGGTTTTTGTTGCGTTTTTAAAGAAGATTGGTCACCTTTCCGGACATGTCTATTTTAGTAAATAATTGCATTTCCCACAAAATAACTATTTTGGAACATCTTTTCATAGAACGCTACATTGTGTCGTTCCCTTATTATTCCTGAAACGTGTAAATAAATTGACAACTGGGTGTTAACAGTTTGGGATGTGTCCATACACAGTGACACATCCATTTGACAAGAGGAATTGTAACACCCAGATGTCCATTTATTCATACGGAACAGAATGAGAACGTTTATAATAAAAAAAACAAAGAAATAAAACAATTCGAAGAGGCTTTTCTTTGATTTATTTGGAGGGGGAAAAAGACAAAAAGTGTCTCTAGATAGACTTCAAGCTTCCAAGCAGGAAGGGGGTATATCCTTTCCAAACCTGATAAAATACAATATGGCATGTATCATGAGATATCCTATTGAGTGGATTAGAAAGAGCTCAAATTCAGTGGATAAGGAGCTTGGAGGTGGCTTTTTTTTCACCGTTTCCTCTGAGCTCAATTGTTCTGGCACGAAATGCTGACATACCAGTAGCCCAGATGAATATGCGATGTTATACAGTGATACATGGAAGGTTTGCGTTAAGTGTACCTCTATATTTGGAATTTCACCCCACATTACTAGGTTATCCATAATAGGAGAGCATCCCGCATTAGTGACTATTATACCCAAAAAAAAGTAATTTTAAAATGGCAACAATGTGGGTTGAAATCTAGAATTCAAGTGATTCAACGAGAAAATCAATGATTTACACTTTCCATGAAATGCTAGATGAATTTTCAATCTCAAATAAAGACTATTTATATTATTACCAGTGGAGACGCTTAATGTGTCAGTTTTGTAGAGACCATCCTAATCTCTGGAATCCAGCACATTTTTATAAAATAATACCAAATGCAGGAGGTAAAACCTCAATATATCTCATATCCATCATATATTACATATCACTAGGATAAAATATAAAGAGTTAAATTCAAATTTTTTTTGAAAAATGGGCAAAAGAAAACCTCCCAGATATTAAAATATCACCAGTTCAGACCCAGAAAAAAAAAAAATATAAGGGTTTGGAAGAATACCAACATAGCCGTAAAATCTGAAATATTAACCAGTTAGTGACTGTCAATATGCCTGTTCACGGCGCTGCATAGGAATAAATAAATAGAGAAGGAAGTCGTTAAATCTCCCTGCTCTCAGCTACCAGAGGTAGCTGAGGGCAGGCGACATCCCTGCTCGAACGGGTGAGATCGATATAAGTATTGATCTCACCCGTTTAACCAGTCAGATGCTCAATAGCGAGCACTGCATCAGAGTTGTTTTGGAGAGACTGAGGGAGCGCCCTCTCTCTCCCACCGACACCCGGCGATAAGAACGCGGAGTGTCTGTATCTCCGATGGCAGCCGGGGGCCAAATAAAGGCCCCCAGGTCTGCCTGTAGTGATTTCCTGCTAGGCCATAAATGGACAGGGAGTAATACACTGCAATACAAAATTATTGCAGTGTATTAGAAAAGTGATCGGAGGATCACATATTAAAGTTCCCTAGTAGGACAAGTAAAAAAAAGTTTAACCCCTTAAGGACTCAGCCTTGTTAAGGCTCAGAGCCCATTTTTGAAATCTGACATATTTCACTTTATGTGGTAATCACTTCGGAATGCTTAAACCTATCCAAGCGATTCTGAGATTGTTTTCTCGTGAGACATTGGATTTATGTTAGTGGTAAAATTTGCTTGATATATTCAGTGATAATTTGTGAAAAATTGCAAAATTTAGAGAAAACGTACAAAAAAAAATAGCATTTTTCTGAATTTAAAGGATCTGCTTATAAAACAGATGGTTATACCACCCAAAATAGTTATGTTAGGGATCATTACCATGTATATTGTTTGCAAAAATATTATCCTTATATATATATATATATATATATATATATATATATATATATATATATATATATATAATCAGTATATTTCACAAAGAGATTGGATCTATGGAACACAAAGGAGCCTGTATGAGGGACACGTCTATGGAGACACCGCCCCTGGAATGCAAGAGGAGTGTACTGAAGAACTTACAGCTGAGGAGCCAATGGGGCTTAAGCACGTCCCACATCTCTAGGGAGGGAACTTGTGATTCTTTCTTTGTTCAATAAAAAAAGTTCAGTTCTTACTTCCTACTTGACTGAGGGAGGATCTGTACCAACTTGTCTGCCTGGTATATTTTCTCCATGCATGCTCTCAGATTCCAACTTACAGAGGTGGTTATTCGGTGTGAGACAACAGGGAGAAGGAAGCTACCCTGACAACTGGCGCCCAACGTGGGGCCACACTTGAGGGGATCTCGGAATCCGGACAACCGACAATCATAGGGTGAAACAGACGACCCAGGACTGCCCACTGAAGGAGCCTGATCACCTCCACAATAACTCGGTAAGTCAGTTGATTTTATTAATCTTCGACTTATCTGTGTTAGTGGACGGTCTTGTGGGAATATGTATAGCCTGTGTCGGTTGCCTGGATTAGCTCTCAGGCGACAGGGGCGACATCCCCGCTGTGTGGTCACGTACCCATAAGAAATTAGTCGAGCCCGACTAACCATCCTCTGGGTAATTAGGGACTAGATAGAAAATATAACCTGTCTTATACAGGGGCACGATAAGACGTGTGAAGAGTTGTGGGTAATATATCGGCCAGACCAAGAGAGTTGCAGTCCGAAAATTGTTACTAGATAGAAATTTTTATATTCCAGCGAGATTTAATAAATTGCAAACTGGAAGATTGTTATATTCCAGCGAGATTTAAGAAATTGCAGACTGCGAAATTGTAATATTCCAGCAAGACTTAATGAGTTGTAGACTGAGGAATTGTAATATTTTGGCCAGACCTCGGTGAAACCGGTCACTAGAAGGTTGCAGACCAAAAGGTGTTATATAAATTACGTGTATAATATAGACGGTTAGAATGGATGGTTTACGGTCCATATTCAAATCATCAGGATCACCCGTACCCGGACGATCCTATTCGTATGATTTGGTGAAGCAAAGGGAAGTTGGAAATAAGAAAGGTATTGTATGTTATATGCATTAGAAAACACAGGACCAGCCGCCGCCCTGTAATGGCGGCCGTACCTCATGTTGAGTGTGTCCTCATTGTGGGCAGCAAAGCCCCTCTCACAGCTGAGCTATGTGCTTCCTATTGGAGAGGCTGCCCTCCCACCCCTGATGAGGTCACACCCGGCCCAATCAAATCAGAATGAAATGATAGCCTTGTTAATTTTGTCATTTCCCTCAGTAACGAGTTGACGATAACACATTTCTTCTATTCTAGATTCCGTCCCAGGTTGCAGGACGCTGTGCACTGGTGAAAAGACACGTCATCATAATATAGAGATGGTGGCCGACAGATTGGACACTGTTACAGATTATGTGTTTGATGTTTTGAACGTAGATAATTCCTATACAATAGTGTGATGAATGATTGCAGATACGTACGTTGTTTTGCCGGCATTGAAATTGTTAAGATTGTGAGAATAGAAGCTGTGAGGAGTGAGTGTGTGACCCCCTCCTGTAGAATGCAATTGTGTGGGGGAGGGGGGCTGTGTGTAGTGTGAAGCAGACTGGTGTAAGCTTGTATATAGGGCATGGACTGATGAGACAAGGGATTACAATATTGCACTGATTTTAGATCTATATTGTATGCTCTTATTTTTAACAGCAGTAATGTCTAAAAAAACAAAAATTCTTAGTGTTTTGTGTATGGGGTTAAAATCAGTTTCTTTTTTTCTGTGTACAGGAAAGTTTCTTATCTTTGCGCATGTGCTGTTGTCCTAACCTTCACCCAGCGAGGAAAATATGACAGACTGCTGGATATGTCGGGGAAAAAAAAAAAAGGAAAAAGATGATAAAAGTTACGCTGCAGATTTATGTGCTATGATATGATAAGATTTAATGTGTTTTGATGTTAATTCAAATGTATTAAACTACAGATATTACAGGGTCTTGAAAGTGCATGTGCCCCCACTGTTCCCTATTCTTGTATATAGTTTATTGGTTTGCAGTAATTAATATTACCAGATATAATATTTTCCGTTTTATTGAATAACTAATTACAATTGTTTTGTTTTTGTTTTCACACATGAGGCACGTGCCTAAATGTTATTTTGGAAAATGAAAGATGTTTTACAGGTAAATGGTTGCAAGTTATTTTAAAGATAAAATTTATTTTTGTCAGGAGAAAGTCATTTTTGTTCCAGGCTGTTGTGTATTACAGGGGGTTAAACTAGTGCCCCCCAGACAGAGTGCCCAACCTTATTATGTTGAGATGTAGTTTTGAACCCTGCTACATTACTTTCGCAGAGTCCACAAAGGGGGGAATGGTGAAGGGACTGATCAGGTACAATTTTGGTTTGTTTTGAATTAATGAATTTGGTTCCAGGAGATCTACAAAATGTGCATAAGAGTAACCTAAATGTTGAGGTTTTTCTGTGTAGATCCTTCCAGAACAGTAAATATGGCACTGGGTATGCGGTGCTGTAGTCTCCACCCAATATGAGGTATTGTGTAAGAGACCATCCCCCTCCAGCAAATTGACTCAAGAGGCCGAGGTCACTCACAGATGAGTCTTTACAGATTTAGTAGGGAAGGAGGTGAAAATTATCTGAATACTGTTAATTTTATGTAAAGATTTTAGTAATTTTTATTTGTTTTTGTATTAATCAAGTATTTACAGAACCTGATAAAAGTGAGATTCTCAAAGTGTTCTGGATTATCAGATGAGTTTGGAGAGAAGTGTATAACATTTGTTTTTATTTTAGAGGATGAAGACGCCACCCCTTTGAAATATTCTATCTATATGTGACATGGGTTTTTAATGTAAATTTGTAATGTAGAGATACTTTATCATATACAGTATGTACAAGACAGGATACGAAGCACCAGGTAAATTATCCAGAAACCACTCTCACCTTCTCATTCATCTCAAGGAGCAGAGCTGGAGGTGCTCGCTGAGGCTTGTAACCTGGCTGGAGGTAAGACGGCCGACATTTACACTGACTCTAGGTACGCTTTTGGCATCGTCCACAATTATGGGCCCATTGGTAGTAGGAACTTTATTGGATCATCGGGTAAGCCAATTGAGAGAGCAAGAGAAGACAGACCTGACAACAAGGGTATGCGCGGCCAGGTATCAGTAAATTGGCTTGTCCCTGGATACAATAATGCCACCACTAGGTTTGTAGCAGCCTGCATGATGTGCGCACGGCATGACATAGGTAAAACAACAAAGGTACCTGTGAAAAGTGCAGCCTGGCTAGATTACCTGTCCTAGCGACTGCAGAACATACAACTACCCGAGGTATAAGTGCATGACAATGTGCTCGTGTGTATAGACATGTTCTCAGGGGGGCCTGAAGCCCGGCCGGTATCTTCCCCACTGCAGACGTTGTGTGTAGTGACAGGGGAACAGTGTTATCCCAAGTATTGACCTGGTGTTTGTACAATGATAAGATGTCAGCAGTTCTTCAGATGTTATCCCAAAGTTAGTTTGTTTAATAACAATATTCAAAAAATGTTGTGGGAATATTAAATACTGAGGTTAAGTTTTATGTAAAGTTCTGGACCAGCCTTAGTATTTGACTATTGGAGGCATCAGTATTATGTTTGTGTAAATGAGAACTTCTCAGTGCAAGAAGATTCACATTTGAAAAAATATTTTTGTTGTGAAAGGAACATTTTAGAGCAGAGAGTTCTGTGCAGTGTATATATATATATATATATATATATATATATATAAATATATATATAAAAGAGAACAACAATCAGTTTGTAGGTATCAGTTTTAGTTACTGCCCAGTGTGAATGTTTAACATAAAATATGTAATTGTTAATGTTTTTCTTCAAATTAATTATCCGATTAAGATCAATTACTGATTATGCGATGAAAAGCTTGTTCTCCACAGGAATCCAACTGGGAGCGGAAGGCGTGAGAACCAGATTCTGACAGAATTTGGACGGATAAAGGAAGGTAAACCGGTAGCACCCAAGGAACTCTTGATGGCACTTGTATTGATGGTGTATGACCTCACATATGCCCCAAGACTGTAAGAATCGATGTGGTATGTCCCAGGCTTTACAGCTGATGCTGCTAAATTCTGTTAGAGCTGTTTGATTAGCCTACAGAACAGTCTTGGCAGACCGGTGTCAATCTGATCATACCCGGCTCCCACAAAGAGAAGAGACCTTGAGAGGCCTTCCCAGGTAGAACGAACCAGAGTAGGGGGGGGGGGGGGGAGAATTGGTTTGAGACACTTGTCAGATAAACATGTGGAATCTGTGTATATTTCTGTGAGTAGGAGCTGTTCCAGGTAATCAGCTGAGATCAAGGTATAAATCCTGCTGGAAAGTGTGACACCAAGTTCAAATACAATGTACCCAGTAAATACACATCTTCTAGGTGCCCTGTCCAGTGGAACAGAGAAGTTTTTCTTACATAAAGGTGTTTGTTTGATGTCGTTTAAGGGCCTGTCATTATTATTGTATGTACTTAGAACAACGTTTATAGTGTACGCGGATGATGTTATCACCAGATTAGTATTTATTTTAACAATTGACGAGGGTTGGGGGTCCCCAGCAAGTGCCAGTAAACATGAACTAAAAGACTTTTAATATGATGAACTCCATCACTGAGATGCGGCAGGCGCAGCCGGAGCCAGTACAACGCGTTTATCATGAACTAACGGCAGTGTTACAATTCTAAGCAGACACCCAGACAAGTAACTTACCGGAGGAAGAGGACAGATGCGGAGGGTTTGTGGTAGTTACAATAAAACTCCACTACTCCGTCTACGTGGGATCTCACCCCAGGCTCACAACATGAGGTGCTATGTACAGCCCGGTGACGTATACTAAAAGAGACGGTGTCTGACAGATGAGAAGGACCAAACGAAGTCCTGATGACATCAGCAAAGATTAAAGTAAAGACCAAAGAGTGAATCCGTCAGCAGTATCAAGTATTTTAATAAGTGACCAGGTGGAGGATAGTAATAAATCCCTCACTGGACACCACTGTGCAGTCTGACTCCACAGAAGACAGGAGAAGAAGAGGACGATGATGTACAGGACTGGCAATGAACTGATGGGACCCAAAACCTGAGGGCGACAGCATGAGATTGGTGATAGCATTATATTATTAGTTGAAGCCCTATTGTTTATATTGTCTGAGGTTTATAATTATAATGTGTGTAAATATGCCACGGTGCTGCAAATTACGATCTGAGGAGTTTTATGTGGAGGTGTGAGGTGAAGGTCACTGGTTGTTGTCACTCATATGTAAGAAGTACATGGCAGCAATGAGAGCCCGGAGGTTAGGTTACCCGGGTGTCTTCAGGTTTGGGGAAGATGCTGCCCATGACCTGTTATATCTGCAGGGGTAAAAGTCCCATTAGGACAGTAAGTGACAGTGCGACAATTATTACCATTAATAAAAATGTAGACTGGATTAATTCTATATATTACAACCAGCAGCGGTTTGTAGATTAAACCAAGACAACCATCCTGTATCCTGAGGAGAATAAGGAAATTTAAGACCACTCCAAAACCTTGGAAGTCCAGGTACAAAGGGGGGTTACTCATAAGGAGTAGCTAGTCTCAAGCTGGTGAAGAAATCAAAAATCCCTACCCACCTGGTTCGAGTGGTCAGTGGTAGGTTGATAGGCAAGACTCAGGGATAGAGTAATAATATTTTTAGGGGGGACTGTCAGGGATCATTACCATGTATATTGTTTGCAAAAATATTATCCTTACATCTATCTATCTATATATCAGTATATTTCACAAAGAGATTGGATCTATGGAACACAAAGGAGCCTGTATGAGGGACACGTCTATGGAGACACCGCCCCTGGAATGCAAGAGGAGTGTACAGAAGAACTTACAGCTGAGTGGTCAATGGGGCTTAAGCACGTCCCACATCTCTAGGGAGGGAACTTGTGATTCTTTCTTTGTTCAATAAAAAAAGTTCAGTTCTTACTTCCTGCTTGACTGAGGGAGGATCTGTACCAACTTGTCTGCCTGGTATATTTTCTCCTTGCATGCTCTCAGATTCCAACTTACAGAGGTGGTTATTCGGTGTGAGATAACCGGGAGAAGGAAGCTACCCTGACAGTTACTAGTTCACATTTCCCATATGTCTACTTTAGACTGGCATAATTTTTTGAACATTTTATTTTTCTTGGATGTTACAAGGCTTAGAACATAAAAACAACAATTTCTCACATTTTAAAGAAAATTTCAAAAGCCATTTTTTGTAAGGAACTTTTTAAATCTGAAGTGGCTTTGAAGGGTATTAGAAACTATATTAGAAACCCACATAAAACACCCCATTTTAAAAACTAGACCCCTCAAAGTATTCAAAACAGCATTTAGAAAGTTTTTTTTTAACCCTTTATGCATTTCACAGGAATTAAAGCAAAGTGGAGGTGAAATGTGCAAATTTAATTTTTCTTGCTGAATTTCAATTTTATTCAATTTTTTTCGTTAACACAGAAGGTTTTACCAGAGAAACACTACTAAATCTGTATTGTCCAGATTCTGCAGTTTTTAGAAATGTCCCACATGTGGCTCTAGTGTGCTCGTGGACTAAAACACAAGCCCCAGAAGAAAAGAAGCACCTAGTGCATTTTTGGGCCTCTTTTATTAGAATATATTTTAGGCAGCATGCCAGGTTTTAAGAGGTGTTGAGGTGCTAAACAGTAGGAATTTCCCAAAAGTGACACCATTTTGGAAACTATACCCCCTCAAGGAATTAATTTATGGTTGTGGTTACCATTTTTACCCCACAGTTTTTACACAGCACGTATTTGAATTGGGCTGTGAAATTAAAAAATGAAATGGTTTCTAATAAAATGTAATTTTTAATCAAAATTTCTTATTTTCACAAGGAATAAAATACCCAATTTTGTTGCCCAAAACAGAAAGAAATTTTTTCCAATAAGATGTAGTTTTGCCTCAAAATGTCTTATTTTCACAAGGAATAAAATACGGCAATAACCCATTTGTGGTGATAAACTGCCGTTTGGGCCCTTGGGAGGGCTCAGAAGGAAAGGACCAAAATTTGGCCTACTGGGGATTTGCTGGTGCCAAGTCATATATGCAGAATCCCCTGAGGTACCAGTACAGTTGAAACCCCCAAGAAGTGACCCCGTTTTAAAAACGACACCCCTTAAGGCATTCACCTAGGGGTGTAGTGAACATTTTGACCGGAGACATACACCCCATAAACTAATGTGGGTTCACCTGGGTACGGCAATACCCTACATGTGGCTGTTATCAGCTGCCTGGGCACACAGCAGGGCTCAGAAGGGAAAGATGAGGGGGATAAGCTGTGCAGAGTGCATCAGGGTAAGTAAAACACTTTCATACAGAGCTCTGGTTTTTCGGGACACGTGTCACATTGATATATTGTGTCCTTCCTTATCCCCCTCTTATAGCAGACTTTGGCAAGAAGGGAAAAAGTCAAAAGAGGTGCAGTTAGGGGGACTTCTCCTGGAAAGTGTTGCCCTGGTACAATGCGTGTGGCCTCGCTTCCAGAAGTACTGGGTGTCCCCCTTATTGGTCCCTAAAGATTAGGTTCTTGATAACCACCTCTTGAAATTCTAGGAAAGTCCCCGCCTGGCCTGTACATCGATCTAGCACGTACGCATTGTACAATGCCATCTGTATGATGAGCACGGCCAGCTTCTTATACCACACCGCATGGCGCTTCAGGACTTGATCTGACAAGTCCACCCCTCCCATGTACCTATTGTAGTCCAGGATGCAGTCTGGTTTGGGGGTCTCCGTACTGGTACATCATACAGGTACATGGGTACTGGTGTGGCCATGTATTGTCGTCAATACAAGGACGTCTCTTGTCCTTGTACTTGACACAATATGTTGCTGCTAGAATGTGCCCTGCTCTCACCCCTTCTGAGTGTTTGCCCAAGCAGAGTCTTCGGGAGGCCTCCCAGATTTCCTCTAGCAGTGCCGCATGTCGCAGTACTTCTGGAAGCGAGGCAGTTGAAGAGTGGGACGCTGGTATAAAAATTATCCAGGTAGAGGTGGTAACCCTGGTCCAAAAGTGGGTGCACCAAATCCCACACAATTTTTGCGTTAATTCCCAGTAAAGTGCGCATTCTGGGGGCTGAATACTGGTGTCCTTCCCTTCATATATCCTAAATTTGTAGGTATACCCTGATGCACTCTCGCACAGCTTATACATCTTCACGCCATACCTTGCCCTCTTACTCGGCAGGAACTGTCGGAATTGAAGCCTCCCTTTAAAATGTACCATGGACTCATCAATAGAAATACAATTCTCGGGGGTGTATGCTTGGGAAAACCGGGCACTGAAATGGTCCAATAGGGGTCTCTGTTTATACAAACGGTCAAAACTGGGGTAATCTCGGGGTGGGCACTGCTCATCATCAGTATAATGTAAGAAGCGAAGTATTGCCTCATTTATTTATTTTTTTAGGTTCCAGTTCTGAAGTTGCTTTGAGGGACCTATATATTAGAAACCCCTATCAAACACCCCATTTTAGAAACTAGACCCCTCAAAGTATTCACAACAGCATTTAGAAAGTTTATTAACCCTTTAGGTGTTTCACAGGAATTTAGCGCAAAGTAGAGGTGAAATTTTATTAATTTAATTTATTAGGCACCATGTCCGGTTTGAAGAGGTCTTGTGGTGTCAAAACTGTGGAAACCCCCCAAAAGTGACCCTATTTTGGAAACTAGACACCTTGAGGAATTCATTGTAGTTTTCATGGGGTGCATGCAACTTTTTTTATTCTATTTTTAAGAGGAGTGGTGACTAAAAAACAGCAATTCTACTATTGTTTTTTTATTATATTTTTTTGGACAGCGTTCACCGTGCGCTATAAATGACATTCACTTTATTCTGCGGGGCGATACGATTACGGCGATTCCATATGTTCATAGTTTTTTTTTTTAAGTAAAAAAGTAGTTTTAAAAAAAAATAAATAAATACATGTGCACAAGGCCCAGGGACCAGATGGGATACACCCTAGAATTCTTAAAGAGCTTAGTTCAGTTATTTCTGTCCCCCTTTTCATAATATTCAGAGATTCTCTAGTGACTGATATAGTGCCAAGGGACTGGCGCAGGGCAAATGTGGTGCCTATTTTAAAAAAAAAGGGCTCTAGGTCTTCCCCGGGTAATTATAGACCAGTAAGCTTAACATCCATCGTGGGGAAAATGTTTGAGGGGCTATTGAGGGACTATATACAGGATTATGTGACAAAAAATAGTATTATAAGTGACAGCCAGCACGGTTTTACTAAGGACAGAAGTTGTCAAACTAACCTGATATGTTTTTATGAGGAGGTGAGCAGAAGCATAGACAGAGGGGCCGCTGTGGATATAGTGTTTTTGGACTTTGCAAAGGCATTTGACACTGTCCCTCATAGACGTCTAATGGGTAAATTAAGGACTATAGGTTTAGAAAATATAGTTTGTAATTGGATTGAGAATTGGCTCAAGGACCGTATCCAGAGAGTTATGGTAAATGATTCCTACTCTGAATGGTCCCCGGTTATAAGTGGTGTACCCCAGGGTTCAGTGCTGGGACTACTATTATTCAACTTATTTATTAATGATATAGAGGATGGGATTAATAGAACTATTTCTGTTTTTGCAGATGACACCAAGCTATGTAATATAGTTCAGTCTATGGAATATGTTCGTGAATTGCAAGCGGATTTAAACAAACTAAGTGTTTGGGCATCCAGTTGGCAAATGAAGTTTAATGTAGATAAATGTAAAGTTATGCATCTGGGTACCAACAACCTGCATGCATCATATGTCCTAGGGGGAGCTACACTGGGGGAGTTGAGAAGGATCTGGGTGTACTTGTTAATCATAAACGAAATAACAGCATGCAATGTCAATCAGCTGCTTCAAAGGCCAGCAGGCTATTGTAGTGTATTAAAAGAGACATGGACTCGCGGGGCAGGGATGTAATATTACAACTTTACAAAGCATTAGTGAGGCCTTATCTAGAATATGCAGTTCAGTTCTGGGTTCCAGTTCATAGAAAGGATGCCCTGGAGTTGGAAAAAATACAAAGAAGAGCAACAAAGCTAATAAGGCGCATGGAGAAACTAAGTTATGAGGAAAGATTCAAAGAATTAAACCTATTTAGCCTTAAAAAAAGACGACTAAGGGGGGACATGATTAAATTTCTATAAATATATTAATGCCACATACAAAAAATATGGTGAAATCCTGTTCCATGTAAAACCCACTCAAAAAACAAGGGGGCACCTCCCTCCATCTGGAGAAAAAAGATTCAACCTGCAGAGGCGACAAGTCTACTTTACTGTGAGAACGGTGAATCTATTGAATAGCCTACCGCAGGAGCTGGTCACAGCAGGGACAGTAGATGGCTTTAAAAAAAGGCTTAAATAATTTTCCTGGAAGAAAAAAATATTATCTCCTATGTTTAGAAATGGTTCCCTTCCCTTTTCCCGTCCCTTGGTTGAACTTGGACAGGTGTCTTTTTTCAGCCGTACGAACTATGTAACTATGGTGTTTGCACGATAAAATACTTTTTGTAAAAAATCATTTACTTTTTGTGTTGCCATATTCGAAGAGCCATAACTTTTTTATTTTTCCATCAAGAAAACGGTGTGAGGACTTGTTTTTTGTATAACGAACTGTAGTTTCGATCAGTACCATTTTTAGGTACATGCGACTTTTTGATCTCTTTTTATTCCGTTTTTTTGGGAGGTGAAGTGACCAAACAATTGTGATACTGGTATGGTTTATTATTTTCATTTATGGTGTTCATCGCGCGAGATAAACAACGTATAGTTTATTTGTATTAATAATAAAGGGCTGATAAGAGAAAAAGGGGGATTTTTACTTTTATCACTTTTAATTTTCTTATTTTTACACAACTTTCACTTTGTTCCACTAGTGTACTTGAGGGCAGGAGGCCCTGATCACTATTCAAATACACTCCACTACATGCGTAGTGCAATGTATTAGAGCTATCAGCTACTCACTGACAGCAAGATAAGTAGGTCCTGACTGTCAGTACCCACTAGGCTTCCGTCGATGGCGTAGCCGGAGTCCATTGTTAGGACTCTGGTTGCCATAGTAGCCATCGCCGCCCGCTATCATGGATAGATTGTGGCTTAACCCTTAAAAGCCGCGATCGCTATTGAACGCGGCTTCTAAGGGGTTAATCTGCGGGGAACTCTGATCGGTCCCTGCACATTGTCCCGTCATAGTCTGCTGTCTGAAACAGCAGCTGTCACAGCTCGTGAACGCGCCGGCGGAAAATGGCGCTGCATTTACTCCATGACCTACTATTAGGTCACTGAGCGCGAACGCTCTAGTTAGCATGACCTAATAGTAGGTCATGGAGCGTTAAGGGGTTAATAAAGTTTAAAAAAGTGAAAAACCCACACGTTTCCTCCCCTACAAACTGCTTTATTATTGAAAAAACAAAATAAAGTAAAAAAGTTACACATTTGGTAACGACGCCGACTATAAAGCTATTACATTATTTAACCCGCTCGGTGAACGTCGTAAAAAATGAAAAAAATAAATAAATAAAAAGGAAAAATTGCTGTTATGTGAATCCTGCTTAAAAAAAAAATGTGATAAGTGATCAAAGTCACATCTACTACAAAATCGTCCCGCAAAAAAAAAGCCCTCATACAATTGCATCCGTGGAAAAAAAATAAAAATAAAAAAGTTATGGCTCTTCAAATACGTAGACACAAAAACAAATAATTTTGAAAAAAAAAGGGTTTTTACTGTGTAAAAGTAGTAAAACATACTAAATCTATACAAATTTGGTATAGTTGCAATCCTAACAACCCGCTGAATAAAGTTATTTTGTTATTTATACCCCACAGTAAACGGCGTAGATTTAGGAGGCAAAAAAGTGTGGCAAAATTTTTTTCTATTCCCACCCCAATAAAAGTTAATCAATAAATATGTACCACAAAATGGTGCTATTAAAAAATACAACTTGTCCCACAAAAAACAATCCCTTATACAGCTATGTCGACGCAAAAAAAAAAAAAAAAAAAGTTATAGTTCTTGGAATGCGACGATGGAATAACGTAAAAAATTGCTTTGTCATTAAGGTTTAAAATAGGCTGGTCTCTAAGGGGGTTAAAGAGAACTTCAATGCAAGATATGTTATAGAGCGAATACGGCTTTTCATGTGAGGTTTGAACCCAAGAAAACTGAGTTGTCAAAATCCCGAGACCAACAAAGTCCAAAATGCTCACTTCTCAAAGCTGGACTATGGCATTCTTTGTGGAAGTGTCCACAGATTCAGATCTTTTGGAACCAAAAGTCTAATTTATTAATACTGTAGTAGACAAGCCCTTAGTTAAGAATCTGTAGACTCTTCTTTAATGCTGACTCAGAGTCAACCAAAATAGAAATAGAGAATTATTATGCTATTAATATTGACAGCGAAGATGACTAATTTTGAATGCTCGGTTAAAACCCCACAAACCAGCCTATAATGAGCTCTTAAATCTCTTAAAGTTTTTACTACATTAGAATGCCTACATATTTATCAGAGGGAAAGAGTTCAGGGGAAACCATGGGGAAAAACTGATGAAGTGTTTGTTTGATAAACAAGACATATATCATTTTTTTCCGATTGAAACCACAATATATTTTTTTTTTCTGTGCGCCCCCCCAAAAAAGGGAGGGGAGCGGGGTCCAATATATTCTAATTCGGGTCAGGGAACGGAGAATATGTATCCTTGTGACCTTATATTGAGATCATTGTTTTTCTGTTATTCATCTTATTTAAATAAATGATTTTTTTAAAAAAAACAAAAACATCCATTTGACAAGAGGAATTGTAACACCCAGTTGTCCATTTATTCATACAGAACACCAGAGTTCTAAGAAAATATGTTCAAAAATTGTTTTATATGGGGAAATATAAGTATTTACTAAATTAGACATGTCAGATGACAGGTCCCCTTTAACCCCTTCCAAACAGGGCTGTCAAGAAATTCTTCCTGCAAATCGTTGATACGTTGCAGATCGCGGTCAGTCTCTGATGACACGGTAACAAAGTAAAGATGACTGCTGACCCAGACCATCTCTATTCTTCGCCCAGGGGGTCTTCAGGCAGCATTGCATCAAACAGTGATTTTAAGTAAAAGTTGCATAGAAATTAGTCACTTTGTGACTAAAATGCGCACTTAAGCAGACCCAGTATGCAAACAAAAGCGTACTCTGCAAAGAACTGCAAGATGTGAGGCGTTTCTACCCACCACATACATCTATGTCCACAGGTGCCTGTGTTAAAGAAATTTTTTTGATACCGTGATTTAAAGAAAAAACAAAAACAGCAATACTGCTTTATTTCGCCACGATTCTGCAAAAATCATGGCAAATAACAGTTTGACCGCAATGTGTGAACCCAGCCTAACCCTAATCAATAATGCGATAAATCATACTGAGTTTTTCAGTGGAACTTGTTGGAAAATATCCTTTATCGCGACCGTCAGTGGATGAAAATTGATTTTTTGGCTGACTTAAATATTTACCATTCAAAAACGTATTACACATTCCTCTCTATATACAAGTATAGTCCTCAACACTAGTCCTGACCTTAACTGTGCATCAAATGGCTCCAGGTTCCACCATATCCCAGAAGTCAAAGTCCAACAAAAGATTGCCACTGCACCAGTTGATCAAATCACTGTCTTTTATTCCATCACAATATGCAAATACAGTCAAGGCGACGTGTCACTAGAATTTATTTTATTTTTTTTCCACTTAAACAGTTAGTATTTAAGTGATTAAATATTGTTTTAATTTTTTCACAAGTCAGGAAATATTATAAATTTGATTCTAATTTATAACATTTCCATGTGCTGGTCACTAGAGGGAGCAATTCCCAAAATTGCAGCATTGCAATGTGGTAAAGCAACCTCATTGCTTTATGCTGCAAATTTGGTGTAGATACACACGCTCTAGTGTCCTCACACAATCCCCCCTCCCTTATCCTGGCTAGTGCAAGGAGAAGGAGGTGGTTGAATCTTCTAATCCTCTTACACTGTGCATTCGCTCAGAAAATGGCAGCACACAGTGTAGGAGGATTAGACAGTGGTAATCAGACCGTATAACACATAATACACACATCACATACACAAACATAACTTACCTGCTCCTGCCGCCTCCGATCCTACTCCTCGCGTCTTCGCTGCCTGGAACATATGTCCGGAAGCCGCGACCGGAAGTAGTCATCTTACTGTCCGGCCGCGGCTTCCGGTCCACATGAAAATGGCGCCGGATGTCGCTCTGCCGAAGACCTTCCTTTTGGACTGTGTGGGAGCGGCGCATGCGCCGTTCCCACACAGACGGAGTACACTATAGTGAATGGAACGGCTCCCGTTCGCATTCTCTATGGGGATGTATGTGCCGTATTCCATCTCTGTATGTGTCGTTAATTGACACAGAGATGAAAAAAAAAATAAAAAATGGCAGCCCCCATAGTGAAGTAAAAGGAAAAAGTAAAACACAAATAAATAAAATTTCTTTTAATAACATACTAAAAGCAAATTCATGTAAAAAAAAATTTTTTGCGACACCTTCCCTTTAAGAAAGGCCATTGTATTGGCGAAACATTACCTTGACATTATTTTACAAATTATGATGGAATAAAAGACCATGTGATTTAAACAACTGGTAAACGTGCAATCTTTTGTTGGACAGACATTACTCCCTAGTTCTAATCTAAACGAGTATCGCAAGAGAAGTGGTCAGCGGATTTTATACCAAAGATCGGCTGTGGGCAGGATAGGGACACTGAAATATCAATAAAGTTTGCACATTTTACAAAGAGAAATTTTTCCTCAGAACATGGGCAAAATATGGTATAAAAAGAGCTTTATTAGGTCATCTTTAAAAAAATCCATAAAGAACACAGGTA
This sequence comes from Rhinoderma darwinii, assembly GCF_050947455.1. NCBI lineage: Eukaryota > Metazoa > Chordata > Amphibia > Anura > Rhinodermatidae > Rhinoderma > Rhinoderma darwinii. The sequence goes on along the minus strand of NC_134688.1, from coordinate 379,521,432 downwards.
AGGCGTGTCACAGCTTACAGAAGTGTGCTTACTCATAGCATACGTAACAGATTCAATACATGTGTTTAAAAATCACTTAGCCAATCCTGACACACACCATTAAAATCAGTTCTACACACCATTTATGAAAATAAACAAAGTTTCATGTATGACAGAATCACCCAAAAATATTTTTTTTGTATGTGCATATAGAAACCTATAAACCGTTTACTTTGTAATGAAATTACACAAAGAGCATTTTATATTATAATACTGTAGAAAGAAACAAAACCGCAGAATACATCTGGAAAAATATCCTCAAATAGAGAATGTGTCTAAAGACAATCCCCATAATAAAAAAGAGTGGCAAAATTTATGGGGTTTTTTTCAAGTCTTAGATTTACGCCGTTTACAGTGTAGAATAAATAACAAAAAAATTTGATTTTGTGTCGCCATGTTTTAAGAGCCATAATTGTTTTATTTTTAAGCCGATTCAGCTGTATGAGCGCTTGTTTTTTACGGGACGACTAGTAAGTCCCATAGAACTGAATGGTAGTATAAAATAGCCTGCTACGCTGCTTCCGTAACTTAAATGATTCAGCCACAACACAGAGCGGTAGAATGGGGTTTAGGGAGCCCGTTCTAGATATCGGTGCTGGTCCCAGAGGTGGGACCCGCATCTATCTGACCTTTATGACATGTCCTGTGGATATATCATAAATGTCTCTGTTGGGAAAATCCCTTTAAAGGCCCAAACTAGGCCACGTACTTAAGGGGTTAAAATGAATGTTTGCCCCAGCCTCAATAGTGATCAATCATTTGTGCCTCAAAAAAAACATGACATCTTGTAGTCAGTTTACAGATTGCCTGCCCCGTCCCACAGACACAGCAGTAGTATTAAGTACATTATAACTGAAAAGTCATCTAGCCGGAAACCGCACTGACAAAATGCATGTGTTTTTACCGCGGTTTGCCCCAGTTTTGCAGTTAGCATGGAAACCGTGGAAAATTGCAGTAAAAATGAATGCGTTTTTTGGTGCTATTTTCGGTCGCGCAGCAAAAACAAACGGCGCAAATTTATCCTAAAGAGACTGAGCAGTGCGACACTTAACCAAGCACTCATTAGTATATGGGTGCAGTCACACAGGGCATATTTGCCTTGTAATTCCGCAGCGTAAAAATACTGGGCGAAAAAAACGTATGAATTTTCTACAGGAAAAATATTCCGCAACCCAGATAAATTAAACAGATTTTCAGTCACAGAAATTTCTGCAACAAAATCTGCCACGTGTGACTGCACCCCAAGGCCAAATGCACTCAATGCGTATTACGTGCGGATTTGCCGTGCAGATTTTTGTGCCACAGATCTGCAGCATAAACCAGTAGCCGCAAAGTAAATGAGACTCCAAGAAATCTCATCTACACGTTGCAGATTTTTTTCTGCAAGATAATTGACCTCTCGTGTGTATTTTAAAATCTGCAGTATGTCAATTTGTCTTGCATTTCGACTCGCAAATTGTATGTGACAAGTTTATAAAAAAACACAAAATCCGCAGCATAAAACTGCACATATTTCCACATCAAAATGTAAAAACCGCACCTAAAAAAAACCATAAAAAATGCACTACTAGGTGCGGATTTTACCTGCGGTTTTGATGTGGATTTTCTGCACCAAATCCCGCAATGTGTGCCTGTAGCCTAAGGCCTCATGCACACGACCGTAGCCGTGTGCACGGCCGTGATTTTCTGGTCGGCCGGCTGCGGACTGTCAGCGGACTGTCAGCCGCAGGCCGCCCGCAAATCGTGGGACATGCACATGGCCGCGGCCATTGTTTTCAATGAGCCCGGACCGCAGAACCGGACCGTAATAAGACATGCCCGTTCTTTCTGCGGTCCGGGCTCCCGGGCCGTGCACGGACCGCAAAAACTACGGTCGTGTGCACGGCCCCATAGAAAAGAATGGGGCCGCAATGCTCCCGTGGATTTTCGGGGGAATTGCGGCCGCAAAAACACGGTCGTGTGCATGAGGCCTAAGGGTCCATTTACACATTGCGGTTGGGTTGCTGTTATAACCACATTGAAGAACCTCGACGTGTTAATGGACGCCAATAGGATTCCTCAGTAACGCATGAGTCACCTAAGCATTTACTCTGAAACTTGGCATGTTTTTTCAACGGTTTCTGAACAGTTACAGACAGTTCTATAGTCATGGTATATGTCCTATTTTTGCGTCTCATTTCTACGGCCCAGACACACATCCGTAGATATACTGGAAGGTGTACGTGGCCGATAGAAATTAACGTGTTAGCATTTTGTCCGCAATTATGAATCCATGAGACCTTAAACGGAACCTGTCACCAGCATTTTAGCTATAAAGCCAGCAATACCTGGTGAAAGTGGGTGAAAAATCATTGTCATCTAAGCTATAAACATGTTCTAAGTAAGCTCTGTAGCTTTAGTATTCAGTTTTTCAGTGGTCCCACGCCGTATGCAAATGAGCAGAAGAGTCAAATCTTCATCTGAACAGTCAGATTTTCATTCCTCCAGCGTCTGAGTGGACTCCACCTCCTTCTTTTTGATTGACAGCTCCTTAGCCAGTCAGGGCCGGACAGGTGGTGGCAGTGGGCGTGGTTAAGAAGCTGCATCCCAGAGGGAAAAATAATTACCATAAAAGGCGGGAAAAGTTTAAACGACTATATTTACTGACAGAGGACGACTTCAGGAAAGAAGAGAACAGGAACGCACTCTGGACAGCTGCGGCCATTGAGGGGTCAGGTGAGTTTAACAGGTAAGATGTTGATGACAGGATCCCTTTAAGTGTATTTTTACTTGGACAATTTCAGACCTATTGTCACATCCCAGAAAACGCCACATTCTGTTCCTTAGCAGCTACTATGGGTTTTAGTTGAAACCTTACCTTCAGCCAGGGGTGGTTGAGTGCCTCATAGACGGTTATTCTTTCAGCAGGGTCCAACATAAGCATGCGGCGCACCAAATCTTTGGCACTTTCAGATATATGGCTCCATTGTCGGGGGTTCATCTGAAAATGTAGAAAAACAGAATCTAAATTAATAGCTATGGCTACCCATTATAAACAAATATTTTTTTTTTAGCAATTTGGGCTTCATTGAAACATTTAATCCTTTCTGTAATTTATCATATGTGCAAGTTTAAAATAAAACAAAATACAAAAAAAAACAAAACATACACTGCACTACCAAGGACGCCTGCCGGGTTACAGATGACTGACTGGCCTAGGTCTCTTTCTAGAATGTTTTACGGACAAGATGTTTGCTAAGAAACCCCTAGCAACATCAAATAAACTACAATGAAATCAGGGTCAATACAGCAATACAGGTATGGCGGCAGATTACCTTTTCTGAGGATGTGACAAGTTCCCTTTAAAGAGGCTCTGTCACCAGATTTTGCAACCCCTATCTGCTATTGCAGCAGATCGGCGCTGCAATGTAGATTACAGTAACGTTTTTATTTTTTAAAAACGAGCATTTTTGGCCAAGTTATGACCATTTTCGTATTTATGCAAATGAGGCTTGCAAAAGTACAACTGGGCGTGTTGAAAAGTAAAAGTACAACTGGGCGTGTATTATGTGCGTTACATCTGGGCGTGTTTACTACTTTTACTAGCTGGGCATTCTGATGAGAAGTATCATCCACTTCTCTTCAGAACGCCCAGCTTCTGGCAGTGCAGATCTGTGACGTCACTCACAGGTCCTGCATCGTGTCGGCACCAGAGGCTACAGTTGATTCTGCAGCAGCATCAGCATTTGCAGGTAAGTAGCTACATCGACTTACCTGCAAACGCTGATGCTGCTGCAGAATCATCTGTAGCCTCTGGTGCCGATGTGTCCTCGCTCGTCTGACACGATGCAGGACCTGTGAGTGACGACACAGCGTGATCTCTCGAGAACACGGCTGTGTCTGCACTGCCAGAAGCTGGGCGTTCTGAAGAGAAGTGGATGATACTTCTCATCAGAACGCCCAGCTAGTAAAAGTAGTAAACACGCCCCGATGTACGCACATAATACACGCCCAGTTGTACTTTTACTTTTCAACACGCCCAGTTGTACTTTTGCAAGCCTCATTTGCATAAATACGAAAATGGTCATAACTTGGCCAAAAATGCTTGTTTTTTAAAAATAAAAACGTTACTGTAATCTACATTGCAGCGCCTATCTGCTGCAATAGCAGATAGGGGTTGCAAAATCTGGTGACAGAGCCTCTTTAAGTACAGTCTACTTTGGCATAAAGGCCTGCAGGAATTTTTTCGTTTTTGTGTCGTAATTTTTCTATCGACGTAGCTGTATGAGGGCTTATTTTTTAAGTAGTATCTTTTAACCCCTTAAGGACGCAGCCTAGTTTGGGCCCTAAGGCTCAGAGCCCATTTATCAAATCTGACATGTCACTTTATGTGGTAATAACGTCGGAATGCTTAAACCTATCCAAGCGATTCCAAGATTGTTTTCTCGTGAGACATTGGGCTTTAGGTTAGTGGAAAAATTTGGTCGATATATTCAGTGTTTATTGGGGGAAAATGTCAAAATTTAGAGAAAATTTTGAAAAAATAACATTTTTCAGAATTGAAATGCATCTGCTTGTAAAACAGACGGTTATACCACCAAAAATGGTTACTAGTTCACATTTCCCATATGTCTACTTTAGATTGGCATCGTTTTTTGAACACTTGTTTTTCTTGGACGTTACAAGGCTTAGAACATAAACAGCAATTTCTCATATTTTTAAGAAAATTTCAAAAGCCTTTTTTTTAAGGTACCTGTTCAGTTCTGAAGTGGCTTTGAGGGGCCTATATATTATAAACACCCATAAAAACACCCCATTTTTAAAACTAGACCCCTCAAAGTATTCAAAAAAGCATTTAGAATTTTTTTTAACCCTTCAGGCATTTCACAGGAATTAAAGCAATATGGAGGTGAAATTTGCAAATTTCATTTTTCTTGCTGAATTTCAATTTTATTCTATTTTTTCCTGTAACACAGAAGGTTTTACCAGAGAAACACTACTAAATATGTATTGTCCAGATTCTGCAGTTTTTAGAAATGTCCCAAATGTGGCTCTAGTGTGCTCGTGGACTAAAACACAAGCCCCAGAAACAAAGAAGCACCTAGTGCATTTTGAGGCCTCTTTTTTATTAGAATATATTTTAGGCAGCATGCCAGGTTTGAAGAGGTGTTGAGGTGCCAAAAAAGTAGGAATCCCCCAATAATGACCCCATTTTGGAAACTGCACCCCTCAAGGAATTTATTTATGGTTGTTACCATTTTGACCGCAACGTTTTTTCACAGCACCTATTTGAATTGGGCTGTGAAATTAAAAAAGACTTTTTTTCCAATAAGATGAGTGCAGCAATAACCCATTTGTGGCGATAAACTGCCGTTTGGGCCCATGGGAGGGCTCAGAATTAAAGGAGTGCTATGTGTTCTTTGGAATCCAGATTTTGCTGGATTGGTTTTTGGGTGTCATGTCGCATTTGCAGAGCCCCAGGAGGTATCAAAGCAATGGAAACCCACCAGAAGTGACCCCATTTTGGAAACTACACCCCTCAAGGAATTCATTTATGGGTACTTTGACCATTTAGACCCCACAGTTTTTTTTACAGAATTTATTTGAATTGGGCTGTGAATAAAAAAAAAATGTAATTTTTCCAATAATATGTAGTTTTGGCTCAAAATGTCTTATTTTCACAAGGAATAAAACACCCTATTTTGTTGCCCAACTTGTCCTGAGTGTGGCAATACCCCATTTGTGGTGATAAACTGCCATTTAGGCCCATGGGAGGGCTCAGAAGGAAAGCAGCGCTATGTTTTCTTTGGAATCCAGATTTTGCTGGATTGGTTTTCGGGTGTCATGTCGCATTTGCAGAGCCCCAGAGGTATCAAAGCAATGGAAACCCACCAGAAATGACCCCATTTTGGAAACTACACCCCTTAAGGTATTCATCTAGAGGTGTAGTGAGCATTTTGATGCCACAGGTATTGTCTAAAAGGTATTGCGCAGCAGATGGTGCAGCGTGAGATTTGCATATTAATATATATATATATATATATATTAATATGCATGCGCCATTTCAGTGTCTAATATATTGTGCCCAGCATGCGCCACCGCAGATATACACCCTTTAAATTGTAATGTGGGTTCTCCTCGGTACGGCAATACCCTACATGTGGCTGTTATCAGCTGCCTGGGCACATGGCAGGGCTCAGAAGGGAAAGATGAGGGGGGATAGGCTGTGCGGAGTACATCAGGGTAAATTAAAAATCAAGGGACGTATGATAAATTCTAAAACAATCTTTCATACAGAGCCCTGGTTTTTCGGGACACGTGTCACATTGATATATTGTGTCCTCCATTATCCCCCTCTTATAGCAGACTTTGCACCTCTTGACTTTTTCCCAGTTTGGGGAACTTCTCCTGGAAAGTGTTGCCCTGGTACGATGCGTGTGGCCCCGCTTCCAGAAGTACTGGGTGTCCCCCTTATTGGTCCCGAAAGATAAGGTTTTTGATAACCACCTCTTGAAATTCCAGGAAAGTTCCCATCTGGCCTGCACATCGACGTAGCACGTACGCATTGTACAATGCCATCTGTATGATGTGCACGGCCAGCTTCTTATACCACACCGCATGGCGCTGTAGGGCTTCAGGACTTGATCTGACAAGTCCACCCCTGACATGTACCTATTGTAGTCCAGGATGCAGTCTGGTTTGGGGGTCTCTGTACTGGTACATGGGTACTGGTGTGACATCTCTCTTGTCCTTGTACGTGACACACAATATGTTGCTGCTAGATTCTGCCCTGCTCTCACCCCCTCCGAGTGTTTGCCCAAGCAGAGTCTTAGGGAGGCCTCTCAGATTTCTTCTAGCAGTGCCGCATGCCGCAGTACTTCTGGAAGCGTGGCAGTTGAAGAGTGGGACGCTGGTATAAAAATTATACAGGTAGAGGTGGTAACCATGGTCCAGCAGTGGGTTCACCAAATCCCACACAATTTTAGCATTAACTCCCAGTAAGGGGGGGGGGGGCATTCTGGGGGCTGAGCACTGGTGTCCTTCCCTTCATATATCCTAAATTTGTAGGTATACCCTGATGCACTCTCGCACAGCTTACACATCTTCACGCCATACCTTGCCCTCTTACCCGGCAGGTACTGGCGGAATTGAAGCCTCCCTTTAAAATGTACCAGGGACTCATCAATAGCAATACACTTCTCTGGGGTGTATGCTTGGGAAAACCGGGCACTGAAACGGTCTAATAGGGGTCTCCGTTTATACAAACGGTCAAAACTGGGGTCGTCTTTGAGTAGGCAATGCTCATTAGGAGAAGCGAAGTATTGCCTCATTTTTTTTTTTTTTTTAGGTTCCAGTTCAGTTCTGAAGTTGCTTTGATGGACCTATATATTAGACACCCCCATCAAACACCCCATTTTAGAAACTAGACCTCTCAAAGTATTCACAACAGCATTTAGAAAGTTTATGAACCCTTTAGGTGTTTCACAGGAATTTAGAGCAATGTAGAGGTGAAAGGTACATATTTATTTTTGTCAGAAAATCCTTTTTATACCATTTTTTTCTATAACACAAAAGGTTTTACCAGAGAAACACAACTTAATACTTATTGCCCAGATTCTGCAGTTTTGAGAAATATCCCACATGTGGCCCTAATGCGGTAATGGACTGAAGCACCGGCCTCCGAAGCAAAGGAGCACCTAGTGGATTATGAGGCCTCTTTTTTTATTAGGCACCATGTCCGATCTGAAGAGGTCTTGTGGTGCCAAAACAGTGTAAACCCCCCAAAAGTGACCCTATTTTGGAAACTAGACCCCTTGAGGAATTCATTGTAGTTTTCTTGGGGTACATGTGGCTTTTTGATCAGTTTTTATTCTATTTTTAGGTGGCGTGGTGACTAAAAAACAGCAATTCTACTATTGTTTTTTTAATTCTATTTTTTTTTTACAGCGTTCACCGTGCGCTATAAATGACATTCACTTTATTCTGCGGGGCGATACGATTACGGCGATACCATATATTTATAGTTTTTTTTTATGTCTTATGGCGTTTGCACAATAAAATACGTTTTGTAAAAAATCATTCACTTTTTGTGTTACCACGTTCTAAGGCCCCATGCACACGAACGTGTTTTTGCAGCCGCAAGTCCCCCGAAAATCCACGGGAGAATTGCGGCCCCATTCTTTTCTATGGGGCCATGCACACGACCGTAGTTTTTGCGGTCCTTGCACGGCCCGGGAGCCCTGACCGCAGAAAGAACGGGCATGTCTTATTACGGCCCTGTTCTGCGGTCCGGGCTCATTGAAAACAATGGCGGCGGCCATGTGCATGTCCCGCGATTTGCGGCCGGCCTGCGGCTGACTGTCCGCAGCCGGCCGACCCGAAAATCACGGCCGTGCACACGGCTACGGTCGTGTGCATGAGGCCTAAGAGTCAGAACTTTTTTATTTTTCCATCAACAAAGCCGTGCGGGCACTTATTTTTTTGCGTAACGAACTGTAGTTTCAATCAGTACCATTTTTAGGTACATGCGACTTTTTGATCTATTTTTTTATTCCATTTTTTGGGAGGTGAAGTGACCAAAGAATTGTGATTGTGGTTCGGTTTATTATTATTTTATTTTACGGCGTTCACCGCGCGGGATAAATAACAAAATAATTTTGTAGTTCAGGCCGTTACTGACGCGGCGATACCAATTATGTATAGTTTATTTGTTTTATATATTTTTATTAATAATAAAGGACTGATAAGGGAAAAAGGGGCATTTTTACTTTTAAAACTTTTTTTACACATCTTTTTTTAACTTTTTTTTTACTTCATTACTTTGTCCCACTAGGGGACTTGAGGGCAGCAGGCCCTGATCGCTATTCTAATACACTGCACTACATGTGTAGTGCAGTGTATTAGAGCTGTCAGCTACTCACTGACAGTAAGCATAGTGGGTCCACTAGGCTTCCGTCTATAGCATAGCCGGACGCCATTGTTTGGTGTCCGGTTGCCATAGTCATCATTGCCGGCCGCTATCGTGTAGCAGGCCGGCGATGGTAGCTTAACCCCTGAAAAGCCGCGATCTCTATTGAACGCGGCTTTTAAGGGGTTAATTAGCGGGGACACAGCGATCGGTCCCCACTGTAGGAGCTGTGACAACTGCTGTACGAGACAGCAGCTGTCACAACTCCTGTATGTGTTGGGAGGACGGCCGAAATGGCCGTTACTCCCGAGACGTACTATTAGGTCATGGAGCGCGAACGCTATGGTGACCATGACCTAATAGTACGTCCGGGAGCGGGAAGGGGTTAATACTACCATTTTGGAGTACATATGACTTTTTGAATAACTTATTAAAAAGGCTCTGTCACCAGATTCTCAAACCCCTATCTCCTATTGCATGGGATCGGCGCTGCAATGTAGATAACAGCAACGTTTTTTGTTTTTTTTAAACGTTCATTTTTGGCCAAGTTATGAGCTATTTTATATATATGCAAATGAGCTTTGAAATGGACAACTGGTATTTTTTTTTTCGTTATGTCCAACTGGGCGTGTATTGTGTTTTTAACTGGGCGTGTTTATGTGTATGACGCTGACCAATCAGTGACCAGTCAGCGTCATACACTCCTCAACATCTGCACGCTCCTCTCCTGAAATATTCTGTGCTGCTGTGAACTCTGCTCTTACCATTACGTAGCTCTGAGTCTGTTACCACTCCTCCACTCCTGTCCTCAATAACACCTTCACATGATTGGCAAGTCACCACCCCGCACAAGATCCGCACGCTCATCTCCTGAAATACTTTGTGCTGCCTTAAACTCTGTGGACAGGTCAATATCCTGTTTTTTTTAAATGCTGCTGGGGAACCCGCTCGATCCACTATATAAGGCTGCGCCTCCATCCTCTTCTGCCCCAGTCACTTATTCCCAAGCACTGTAAACTTTCAGATTGGTTGCGCTGTGAATATTCGGAGAACGTGATTGGTTTATGTGCAGGGTAATGAACATACAGACAAGCAGTAGAAGACTGACTAAGGGCTGAGCATTTCATTGAATTCAGTCTTCTACTGCTTGTCTGTATGTTCATGTGAAGGTGTTATTGAGGACAGGAGTGGAGGAGAGGTAACAGACTGAGAGCTACGTAATGGTAAGAGCAGAGTTCACAGCAGCACAGAATATTTCAGGAGAGGAGCGTGCAGATGTTGAGGAGTGTATGACGCTGACTGGTCACTGATTGGTCAGCGTCATACACATAAACACGCCCAGTTAAAAACTACCAGTTGTCCATTTCAAAGCTCATTTGCATATATATATATATATATATATATATATATATATATATATATATATATATATATAAAATAGCTCATAACTTGGCCAAAAATGAACGTTTAAAAAAAAACAAAAAAAACGTTGCCGTTATCTACATTGCAGCGCCGATCACATGCAATAGGAGATAGGGGTTTGAGAATCTGGTGACAGAGCCTCTAACTTTTTTTGGGAGGAAAGAAAAACAAAACAAAAAAAAAAGGATGTAATTAGCATTTTTTGATTTTTAAATTTACGCTGCTCACCGTGTGTAATAACATAACAGCGTAAAGTACAATTACATCTTATTTATCTTTAGCTATAATTACGGCAATACCGAATATGTATAGGTATTTATGTTTTACTACTTTTTTTGCACAGAACCTTTTTTCCTCCCATAATTTGTTTTTGCATCGCCGCATTCCAAGAGCCATAACCCTTAGGGTATGTTCACACGACAGCGTCCGTAACGACTGAAATTACGGGGATGTTTCCGCCTGAAAACATCCCCGTAATTTCAGCCGTAACGGCATGTGCAGGCGCTTGAACGCCGCGTCCATTACGGACGTAATTGGCGCTGCTATTCATTGAAGTCAATGAATAACGGCTCCAATTACGGCCAAAGAAGTGACAGGTCACTTCATTGACGCGGGCGTCTATTTACGCGCCGTCATTTGACAGCGGCGCGTAAATATACGCCTCGTGTGAACAGACAAACGTCAGCCCATTGCTTTCAATGGGCAGATGTTTGTCAGCGCTATCGAGGCGCTATTTTCGGACGTAATTCGGGGGAAAAACGCCCGAATTACGTCCGTAATTTGTGCGTGTGAACATACCCTTATATTTCTGTTGATGTAACCGTATGTGGGCTTGTTTTTTTACAGGACGAAAATAGCTTCTATTAAAAAAAAATAATAATTCTCTATGGGAGCGACGGAGATCGGAAAGTACAGCATTCGGCTTTTTCCGGTACTGCCATAGAGACTGAATAGAGCAGTAGTGCGCATGAGCAACCTGCCGCTCGGTTCAAATGAGGGGTTCGGGACCCCCATTCTCAAATGGTGGAGTTCCGAGATGTCGGACACCCACCGATCAGCAAGTTACCCCTTAACCTACAGATAAAACTTTTAGTTAAAAAAAACCAACAACTTTCTGCACACTGTTTTCTCTTTAACCCTTTAGTGACCAGCCCTTTTGGGCCTTAATGACGGGAAAATTTCACCATTAATTTTGGCTTCTTAAATTTACGGAGTTTACCAAGTGGTATAAATATCAACTTTATTTTGCCTGTTATTACGATTACAACAATACCAAATTGACAGTTTTTATTGTGTGTTTTACTACTTTTGCACAATAAAAACACCTTTTTATAAAAAGTATTTGTTGGTGTCTCCATATTTTAGTAAACATAACTTTTATTTTCCCGCCGATGTAGCGTTATGAGGGGTTATTTTTGGGGTAAGACGACTTGTGGTTTTTATTGTTACAATTTTGGGGTACATACTACTTTTATATTGCTTTTAAATTGAATTTATTGGGCGGTAGGATGAACTGAAAGCTGCAATTCTGGCATGGTTTATTTTATTTTTTACGATGTTCACAATGCGAATTAAAAATAGTTTTATAGTTCGGGTTATTATGGACGCGGCGATACCAATTATGTTAATTTTTTTTAGTGGTTTCAGAACTTGGGGGCCTTTGTTAGGCTGCCACAAAAAACACTGGCACCCCGTGATTGTGTTGCGGGAGTGCCGATGGGGTAAAAGAGGGAGCCCCCTCATTCTGAAATCACTAAGATACCACAGTCGCTATTGACGGTAACATCTTAGGGGTCTAACAGGTGGAATCAAAACTAACATCTATACCGCCCGTTAGAACAGGAGCCCGGCTGTCCTTATACAGCTCGACACCTACTCTAGCCACTGTACTTATGCAATGTGGCATAAGTACCCTTAATGCATGCCTTTGTTCGGCCCTCGGCTGCCATGGCAACTTATCGGCGGGCCGCTATAATTTTTGCCATTATTACCATGATGTAACTGTACATGCGAATTAAAAATAATAGTTTTATAGTTCGGGTTATTATGGGCGCGGCGATACCAATTCCGAACATTTTTTTAAATTTTTTTTTTGTGGTTTCAGAATAAAGTTTTGCGCTTTTTTTTTAAGGGGGAAAGGGAAAAAGTGGGTTTTTAATTTTATTTTACTTGGGATAATTATTTATCACTAACTTTATTAAACAATTTACTTTTTAAAAAAATCTAATTCCACCATGGAACTGTACATCATTGTGGGTTAATGTAAGCCAAACAATGATGTACACTTATGTCAAAGAGGCTTAAACGTTTGCCATCTCAGGAACATTGGGGCAAATTTAGCATTACTGTCTAAGGCCAGGATCACACACGCAGTTTTGATGAAAGTTTTTTTTAGCCAAAGCGAGAAATGGATCCAAAAGAAAGCACACTCTGTAGTCCTCAATATTCATGAGCCTCGGCTAGCCCCGCCGATGACTGGCAGCTTTCTCCCTACGCACAAGTATTTTGGTGAATGCTGTAAATTGGTGGGGGTCGGGGCTAACCGCAGCTCATGAATACGTGCTGCAGGAGATGAAGGGAATTTTATAAAAACTACTGATCATGGAAAAGAAGGTAATACAAGGAATCAGGGCCTGTCACTATTTTATGCTGCCCTCTGATAGGGCAGCATACAACTGGTGACAAACATCCTTTAATACAAGACCAGAAGATGCGCCAAAATGATCACAAATGGTGCATGATGTATGATAAATTTGGAGCATTTTACTAAACATGTTCGACACCTTTCTCTTCCTTACGCCACTTCTTGGTTAACTTACTTTAGACCAATATTTGGTACATTTTAAGCCCCGCTGCCTTCTCTGTTCAAAACTATCTAGTAAGGTGTAAAAAAAAGTGTCTAAAACACATTATAAATCTGGTGCAAAGAATATTTGCCAGTTGTTTTTATTTGCGCAAATAGTCTTTCCAGCGCATTTCGCTTAGTAAATCTCCCCTAAGGTGTTCTAAAATCTTAAGTTTGACTGCCTGCGATATAAAGGGAACCAAAATGGTCACCAGTGACTCTCTTGCTCACCAACAAATTTGTCCCATAGTCACAAACTAGTATTGAAAAACAAATATTACTTGTACTTTAACCCCTTAACGACCAAGGACGAAAATGAACGTCATGGTCGGCTGCTAGTTCCCGCACCATGACGTTCATTTTCGTCCGCATTTCAAACTGTCACTCTGTGTAAACACAGAGTGACAGACCCGCGCTGACAGTTGTCCCCGACAGCTGAGACATCAGTCTTGCCGGACAGCGGACCATCGCCGCTGATTTCGGCAGTTAACCCCTTAAGTGCGGCGATGGATTGCCGTCGCCGCATTTAAGTGGTTTGAAGCACATCAGCAGCCCCCACGAAGTGATCGTGGGGGCTACCGATGCTTGTCACGGCAATCGGAGGTCAGATAATGACCTCCGGGTTGCCATGCACGGAAGCCTCGGAGGAACAGCCTCCGGCCGTTCCTCCTCTGCTTCCTGTCAGTGTGACAGTCACGTCACAATGACAGTTAGAGTACATTACACTACTTGTGTAGTGTAATGTACTCTAGCAGCGATCAAAGCTGCAAGTCTAAGTGTCCCCTAGTGGGACAAGTAAAAAAAGTAAAAAAAAGTAATAAAAATGTTTTAAAAAAAGTGTAAAAATAAAAGTTATAAGTTCTATAAACACTAAATGCTTTTTTTCCTATAATAAGACTTTTATTATAGAAAAAAAATGAACACGTTAAAAAAGTACACATATTTGGTATCACCGCGTTCGTAACGAACCCAACTATAAAACTGTAATGTTATTTTTAATGTACCCGAAAATAGTACCAATAAAAACTTCTATCCGTCCCGCAAAAAACAAGCCCTTACACAGCTTTTTTGACTAAAAAATTATGGCTCTCAGAATATGGTAACACAGATTTTTTTTTTTTTATAAATAAGTCATTTTATTGCGCAAACGCTAAAAAAAAGGACCAAACCTATATACATATGGTATCGCCGTAATCTTACCAACCCGCAGAATAAAGTAAAAATGTCATTTATAGCGTACGGTGAGCGCCGCAAAAAGAAAACCTAAAAGACGGTGTCAGAATTCCTGTTTTTTGCTCAGGATTGCAAAAAAATGGAATAAAAAGTGATCAAAAAAAAAAATCGCATGTACCCCAAAATGGTACCAATGAAAACTACAGATTGTCCCGCAACAAATAAGCCTTCACACCACTCTATTGATGGAAAAATAAAGAAGTTATGGCTCTTGGAAAGCGGGGAGTGAAAATCTAAAAATATGAAAGCAAAAAATGGATCAGTCCTGAAAGGGTTAATTCATTTCTAATGAAAAAACGTATGACCACATGTGGGGTATTTCCGTACTCGGGAGAAATTGCTTTATAAAAAAATGGTTGTTTTTTTCCTCCTTTATCCCTTGTGAAAATGAGAAAATGCAACATTTTAGTGGAAAAAATGTTGATATTAATTTTCGCGCCCTAATTCTAATAAACTCTGCAAAAGACCCGTGGGGTCTAAATGCTCACTATACCCCTAGAAAAATTCCTTGAAGGTTTTTCCAAAATGGGGTCACTTTTGGTGGGTTTCCACTGTTTTGGTCCCTCCAGTGCATTGCAAATGCGACATGGCACCGAAAACCATTCCAGCAAAATCATAAATCCAAATGGCGCTCCTTCCCTTCTGAGCCCTGCTGTGGGTCCAAACAGCAGTTTATTACCACATATGGGGTATTGTCGTAATCGGGAGACAATGCTTTACAAATGTTGGGGTGCATTTTCTTCGTTATTCCTTGTAAATAATAAAAATTTCTATGTTGTTTCAGAAAAAAAGTACATTTTAATTCTTACAGACTAATTTCAATATATTTAGCGAAAATCCTGTGTGGTCAAAATGCTAACTATACCCCTAGATAAATACCTTAAGGGGTCTAGTTTTCGAAATGGGGTCGTTTATGGGGAGTTTCTATCATTCTGGCAGCTCAAAGCTTCTCCAAATGTACATTGGGGCCTAAAACATTTTCAAGCAAAATATGAGTCCTGAAAGCCTCCGGGTGTTCCCTTCCTTTGGGGCCCTGCCGTGTGTCCAAACAACGCATTAGGGCCACAATGTGGGTATTTTTGAAAACAGGAGAAACAGGGTGATAGATTTTGTGGTGTGTTTCTTCATTCTCATGGTCGCTTTACAAAGAAATTGGTCTTCAAACTGATACTTTTATGAAAAAAAGTTACATTTTTTTTTTCACCTGCTATGTATTCAATTTAGCAAAAAACTGTGGGGTCAAAATACTTACTATACCCTTAGGTAAATACCTTAAGGGGTCTAGTTTTCTAAATGGGGTCATTTGTGGGGGTTTCCATCACTCTGAGACCTATGAGCCTCTGAAAACCTGGCTTGGTGCAGGAAAACAAAATGTACTTCAAAATTTATAAAATTATTATTCAATTTGTAAGTCCTCTAAATTGCTGAAAATTTATTTTATTTTTTCAAAAGTGCTGCCAAAATGGAGTAAAGAGATAGAAATATAGATTTAATTAAAAAAATTGTACAGTATGTGTGTACATATGTGACATATTGCAGTTAAAAATAGGGGAAAATGGTAATTTTTACAAAATTTCTTCCATTTTTCTATTTTTTAATTAATTTCCGCAAATCGTATCAGTCTACTTTTACCACTAAAATAAAGTACAACATGTGACGAAAAAACAATGTCAGAATTACTTGGATATTCAAAACTTTCACAGAGTTATTCTCTGATAAAGTCAGACATACCAGATTTGACAAATCTGGCTTGGTCATTAAAGAGGCTCTGTCACCAGATTTTGCAACCCCTATCTGCTATTGCAGCAGATAGGCGCTGCAATGTAGATTACAGTAACGTTTTTATTTTTAAAAAACGAGCATTTTTGGCCAAGTTATGACCATTTTTGTAATTATGCAAATGAGGCTTGCAAAAGTCCAAGTGGGTGTGTTTAAAAGTAAAAGTCCAAGTGGGCGTGTATTATGTGCGTACATCGGGGCGTTAATACTTTTACTAGCTGGGCGCTGTGAAGAGAAGTAACATCCTCTTCTCTTCAGAACGCCCAGCTTGTGACAGTGCAGATCTGTGACGTCACTCACAGGTCCTGCATCGTGACGGCCACATCGGCAGCAGAGGCTACAGTTGATTCTGCAGCAGCATCAGCGTTTGCAGGTAAGATCGACTTACCTGCAAACGCTGATGCTGCTGCAGAATCAACTGTAGCCTCTGGTGCCGATGTGGCCGTCACGATGCAGGACCTGTGAGTGACGTCACATTTCTGCACTGTCACAAGCTGGGCGTTCTGAAGAGAAGAGGATGTTACTTCTCTTCAGAGCGCTCAGCTAGTGAAAGTATTAAAAACGCCCCGATGTACGCACATAATACACGCCCACTTGGACTTTTGCAAGCCTCATTTGCATAACTACAAAAATGGTCATAACTTGGCCAAAAATGCTCGTTTTTTAAAAATAAAAACGTTACTGTAATCTACATTGCAGCGCCTATCTGCTGCAATAGCAGATAGGGGTTGCAAAATCTGGTGACAGAGCCTCTTTAAGGTACAAACATGCCCGGTCATTAAGGGGTTAAACTGTTAAATATACATCAACATTTGGTTTCAGGGTGCTAGCAGCTGAGAGGGGAAGGTAGAGAGATCTTAACTCCTTAATGACCGCCCACTGTCTTTTGACGGCAGGCAGTGAAGGTGCTTTGTCCACAGCGACGTCTTTTGGCGTCGCTGTAGAAGAGGCTGATGAGCGCTCGTGTGTAACTAACAGCTCCTGATCTTAGAAAAGCCTGCTAAATACAGCTTGGGTCAGAAGACATTCGTACCCCAGCTTTTTAACTCTGATTGCCGCGGTCCGTGACATGATCAAAGGAACTCCCCTCTTTGATCTAGTCATCGGAAACCCGGTGACGTGAACAAAGACCGGGGGAATCCCTCTGCAGTCAGCCCTGGGGACCTACAAAGGACCCCAGGGCTGTCTATTCAGTTTGCCTGCTGTTAAGGCACAATATGTACTGCCCTAACAGGATTCTGTGTTATAATGACACAGTGTAATGCATTAGCATACAAGTGTAGGAAAAAATAAATCAATGCAAACATCTCAATTCTAATAGCAGCACACAAAGATATAGCTATAAGGATTCTGCCTTCTTTCAATACCTGGTATCCTATATTAGTAGATAGAACCAAATGGGAGTATGCCACAGCTTCAGGGTGGCCGTAAACAAAGCGTGCCACGCTGCAAAATAGCTAGCTGTTAGATGGCACATTACTGCGAGTTTCACTTGTACAATCATAAAAAACCACATCGCAACCCTTGATAATTTGTAGTAAAACGGCATTATATTATACAAGAACGGGTACTTACAGTGTTACTTACCTTGTATTTTCCTTTGATAATGCCCTCAAACAATCTTTCCTTTGTGCCATAAAAAGGCAAACAGCCACTTAAAAGGATAAAAAGAATCACGCCGCATCCCCAGACATCTACAGGTTTTCCATAAGGCTCTCTTTTTACCACCTCTGGAGCCATAAAGTGCGGTGTTCCTACTCGACCTGTAGACAGAGCAAATTTATATCACTGGAGTTAAACTACAGCAGGAGAGTATAAGGTAAGAGTTTACAGAAACCATAGTATGATTCTACATAGAATACAATTTTAGTCATTGGATGTCATATCTTGATTTTTCCAAAGTATTTCATACTGTGCCACACAAGAAGTTGGTACAAAAAAAAAAAAAAAAAAAAAAGAATGCTGGTGTAAAGGGTTTGCCTGACACAGGTTCTGTGTTGACGCCCAGGGTTAATCAGCCTTCATCAGCTCCAAGGTCTGCTAGTGACACGATCTGTTACCACTCAGGCTTGCAGGCTGAGGAGAGGGAGAACCTATCACAGCCTGGCCTGACTGTTCTAGCTCCCGCCCTTGGTCTATTTATACCCTCACTTGCAGCATGTTCCTTGCCTGTGATTCTCTAGTTTCCTGGCTCTGCTATTCCTGCTATTTACCTGATTGACCGCTGTAACTTTTTGACCCTGGCTTGCCTGACTATTCTCCTGCTCTGTTTTGCTACTACGTACTCTCCTGGTTTGATTTGGCTCGTTCACCACTGCCTGCTGCTCACGGTTTTCCGTGCCCCTATGCCCCTTTGCTTCTGTGTGCCCTTGTCTTGTGTTGTCTGTCTTGCACTTACTCAGCGTAGGGACCGTCGCCCAGTTGTACGCCGTCACTTAGGAAGGGCCGTGCAAGTAGGCAGGGACTGAGTTGCAGTTAGATTAGGGCTCACCTGTCAACTCCCTACCCCAATTCATTACAGCTGGGACTGGGGGAAAATGTGTGTAAGTAAGTTATTAACCCCTTAAGGACAGCCATTTTTTCATTTATATCTTTCACTCCCCACCTTCCAAGTGCCAAAAAGTTTTTATTTTTCCGTCAATAGAGGGGTGTGAGGGCTTATTTTTTTGCGGGAGGAGTTGTAGTTTCTATTGGCACAATTTAACGTACCATATAACGTACTGCTATCTTTTGCGGCAGACTTCCATGGCATCGGACACCTTCTTGTAAATAAATGGGAAGGTGTCCGTAATTGTGGACTGTAATTCCGGTCCGTAATTATGGGCGATTTTTACGGTCATGTGCATGGGGCCCAAGTAAAGATTTGAACTCCTCCCTGTAAATACCAACAGATCATACTGTGATGCTTTTTATCTTAGGAATAGTATATACCTAGGAAGGCAACAAGTAGATTGGGATTCTACTTGTAGATCCCTGATGGATCCCAAGTAGATCACTGGTGTCTTGGTTCAAGAATACAAGAATATTGATGCTTCAGTCTACAAGCGTTATACTAAGGGTATGTGCACACAACCATTTTTCAGGCGTAATGGAGGCGTTTTACGCCTCGAATTATGCCTGAAAAGACGGCTCCAATACGTCTGCAAACATCTGCCCATTGCTTGCAATGGGTCTTACGATGTGCTGTGCAGACGAGCTGTCATTTTACGCGTCGCTGTCAAAATACGGCGCGTAAAATGACGGCTCGTCAAATAAGTGCAGGACACTTCTTGGAGCTGTTTTCTCATAGACTCCAATGAAAACAGCTCCAAAAACGGCCATAAAAAACACCACAAAAAACGCAGCGAAATACGCGATTTGCTAAAAAAAAAGTCTGAAAATCAGGGGCCGTTTTCCCTTGAAAACAGC
This sequence comes from Rhinoderma darwinii, assembly GCF_050947455.1. NCBI lineage: Eukaryota > Metazoa > Chordata > Amphibia > Anura > Rhinodermatidae > Rhinoderma > Rhinoderma darwinii. The sequence goes on along the minus strand of NC_134688.1, from coordinate 379,501,819 downwards.
TCCGTATTTTGAGACGTTTTTGACTCTGCGTGTGAACATACCCTAAGGGTGCAGTCACATGGCATACTTCCACAGCATATGGAACGTGACAATGTATGCCTTAGGGAAACATTTTCTGCAACATAAGAACTAGAGAAATCTGCCTGAGTTGCGGAATATTTTTACCATAGGCATACATTGTAGTTTTCCGCAGTGTATGTTTATGCTGTGGAAATACAAAGCAAGTACACCACGTGCGACTGCACCCTTAAGCAGCGGTAATAGTCGTTACCATAGTCCACTGGGGCGGCCTGTGTTTTTGTTATGATCCTGACTCACGCTTCCTTCCCTTTTCTGCTCTACTTCTTACAGAAGAACTTTCATCAATTAAAGATTCTCCAAATATACTTTATTTTTGCTCCATTTTTCAGAGAAAACATTTCCAGACTTGCAATGTCCAATTAAAATATTACTTTCAAGGGATAAATCCTTCTAAAAATGTTTTCATAATTTCAAAGTCACTTCTCTTCAGTATAATTGTTTATTTATTTTTTTAATTCGAGTAAACCATAAAAACCTTCTGTATTATTATAGTAGATCCTTTCCTCACACAGGCTGCCTATCCCTGGACTAGAATAACCCTAACTGACCCAAGTCCCACCAAGCTTAGCGTCTTTCTTCCTAAAACAAAAAACACAAGTAAACAAGTCGTTGCTTTGTCATTTGTCTAGTTATTAGGACATCTGCCTGTATCTGGTACTGCAGCCTAACCCCGTACTAGAGAACTCGAGAAAACAAAAATCAGCACGATTTATGAAAAAAAAAAAGAAAAAAAAAAAAGGAGGACCTTTTTCTTATCCTAGACAAACTCACTAAATGTATCACTAGTAAAGAGGAATGACAACAAACAAGTCAAACGGACTTCTAAGGCCCCATGCACACGACCGTAAAAAAAACGTAATACGGTCCGCAATTACGGACTCATTCGACTCTATAGGGCTGCAGACACCTTTCTGTACCGCTACGGTTAGGTGTCCGTGCCATAGAACTGTACCGCAAAAGATAGAACAGATCTCAAAAAGGTTGGGGGAGGGGGGAATTAAGAAGAAAATTAAAATAAAATTTGTAACATCTGGAGTTCTTGTGTTAAACCACTTTAGTACCCAACTATTCCTATAACAATAACTTAATCATTATGAGTAATGTTGCGGACCATATTTGTATCAAAAATACATTGGAAAGTTTGCAAGCACCAAACCCAACTTATGCTACAAATAGAGGGAAAGAAAAATGGATAAAAATAGTTGACAATAAATTTCTGCATCAAAAAGGAATTACATGGTCCACAAGGTTCAGATTACACTTACTGAGCTAACACAAAAATGTATGAACGCATTCAAAAGAAACGGCAGCATAGGAAACCCTGATCCATGTCAAAGTATCGCAAATCTCCCAACAAACTATTATTTCAGATTCACATTCATTTTGTGGCAAATATTACAGCTGCATGGAGTATGAGAAATATGTAAAACCAGGTACTGACAACCGTGTTTCAGCATTTGCTTTTCCATCAATTCACAAAGATGTCAAAATGTTCACAAAATACACATCTGTAGCAAGGCCCCCTACACACGCTGCAGATTTTGTACTTGCTGCAGAAACAATTGTGCAACAAAATCTGCAGCGTGTGCAGAAAGTAGGGCTGGGAAATTAATTGAAAAAAAGAAATCCAGCGCAATTAATAGACGTCATCTAGCAAAGTTCGGTTTTATCAATTACTTTTTCCAAGTTTAAACTGTATCTGCATCATCAGGATGCAGATACATTCGAATGCAATGGTAGAGCTGGGGGCCGTCAGGTCCCTGCTCTACCATTCACTATGTATCGCTGGATGCGAGGCAGTGATGTCATCGCACCAGTCTGCGCCGAGCTGCACAGAGCAGAGGGATCTTCTCCTCTCGTCATTGGAACGGGGTTCAGCGAGTATGTATATTATTTTTATGAGGCACTATTGGGGGTAGTTGTGGGGGCATTATACTGTAGGAGGGCAGCTATAGGGACATTATACTGCGTGGAGGGCAGTTATGGGGGCATTCTATGGTGCGGAGGTCAGCTATGGGGGACATTATACTCTGAGGGGGCATTATACTGTGTGGGGCAGTAATGGGGGCATTATAATGTGTGGAGGGCAACTATAGGGGAATTATACTGTGTGGAGGCAGTTATAGGGGCATTACAATGTTTATCCACCACTATGGGGGCAATATACTGTGTGGGGGCAGTGTCAGGGTGTAGATTATAAACAGTAGTATACAGCAGGCCTGGGGGGGGGGGGGTAAATATTAATTCAATGGCGTATCATGCAAATAAGGGGTGTGGCCTAAATGATCGAATAATCGTAATCCAGGTTACATGTTCAATTAATCGTGATTTTGATTTAGGTCATAATTGCCCAGCCCTAGCAGAAAGTGAGAAAAACAGAAAGCAGGGTGTTCAAAATGGCTTGAAATAATGCTGCTCGGACACCAGTCTAGTGCTAAAACAATGGAGCCAAGAAGTAGATCTTTAATATGCACTACTAGAAATTCCACACCAAGGCTAGATCTAAACCACATAAAAGCGAATATATAACCGGTGAATGTAGATCGTTACATATGTGACGTCTAGTATGTAGCCCATTACTGGGCATTATGATATAAATGGCACAGTGCAGTGGAGTTTTGGCACACATTTTTCTACTCTTGCTTCCGCTTTTCTTTTAGCTTGCGATCAGGACAGGAGATGCCTCCGTGAACCTCATTACAGGTGTGAAAGGGACGAACACCAGGAGAGTCAACTGTCCTAAAAGATCATCCAGGACACACAGTGGTTGTATCAAGGCATACTTTGGCGATCTTCGCTGATCAGCCTCTCATCACCAACTTATGGTTGCTGTGAACGCTCCACCATCCATACACAGATGAACCAACCACAATTTCTCTAAACCAGCCTCCGGTAGCTTATGTAACTTAATGTGAAGACTGCAATGACAACACCAGCCCAATGTTAAGAGGAAAAAAAAAAACAAAAAAACAACAACTTACCTCCAGCTACTAAGCCAGACTCGCCCAATTGTATTGCAACTCCAAAACCACCGAGCTTGACAGGGGCAGAATTTTCTTTTGAAGCGAGGAGTACACAGTGTGGCTAAAAAGAAACATAGAACATGACACGTTAGCATAATTGTGCCAATGCAGGTATAGAATTAGATTTTGCTGACAGGATAGCAACACAAATACAAACTCTTACATTTTTTTTTTTTTAAATGACGTCGGAAAGTAATACATCAGACCTAGAGGACTTCTCGGTCTGAGTCTTCAGTACTTTTATGGCTGCCCTAACACAGGACCTGTCCTCTATGTTTAGAGTGAACCTGCCCATTGAGGGCAGCACAATGTAGTGGCAAACATGCCGATTTCAGCGGTCTGTCACTCATTTGCTAAAGTTAAGCCATTTATGAAAACTTACCTTGCAGAGCCTGGATAGATGTCGATCAGTGAACGAAGCTAGCGGAAAATGGGCGATGCTAGGGGCAGCTCATGAATACGCCAGACTCCTCTCTGGCAGCACTGCCCTGACTGCAGGTATGTTCTCATTAATATAAGCAAATGAGACTGCTGAAGTTAGCATGTCTGGTACTACATTACGCTGCCCTCAGTGAGGACAGCATAAAGTCAATGGACACCTTTGACATGGAATGATTTCCTCCCTATCTACACTCTGATTCAGTACAGCTGGTGTGATCTGCCCTCTCTGACCACTTGGATGATTCCCCCCGCTACAACACTGATCTACCGTGTACAACTTAGTCCCCCTCCCTGCTGCCATCTCCAACTGTAAATTCAGACGTAGTGGAAGAAATTTGTTATATGCGTATTCACTGCGGATTTCACCTACACTTTGAAAGGGTGAAATAAAAAAAATAAAAAATAGGTGAAAATCTGCAGCCTCTCCAAAATGAGAATGCTGGATTTGAAAATCTGCAGCATGCGCTTTTTTCCGCTAGCGTGGATGACGTTTTGGGAACCAAATTTACATGTATAGTATTGTAAACTGCAGGTGATTTGCGGCGCTGAAATCACACGCAAATCCGCCACATCTGAACGTGGCCTTAGGCCTCATGCACACGACCGTAAAAACTCCCGTTATTACGGGTCGTAATCACGACCCGTAATAACGGGCTCATAGACTTATATTGGCGACGGGTGCCTTCCCGTTTTCTCACGGGAAGGTGCCCGTTCCGTTAAAAAAGATAGAACATGTCCTATTTCTGGCCGTAATAACGGCACGGACAGTCCATAGAAGTCTATGGAGCTCTCGTAATAACGGGTGGCTACATGTGTGCACCCGTCATTACGGCAGCGTTGCTAAGCGACGTCAGTAAATAGTCACTGTCCAGGGAGCTGAAAGAGTTAACTGATCCGCAGTAACTCTTTCAGCACCCTGGACAGTGACTACCGATCAGTATAAACCTGTAAAAAATAAAAATAAAAGACGTTCATACTTACCGGCAACTTCCTGCTTCCTCCAGTCCGGTCTCCAGCCCGTTGCCTTGGTGACGCGTCCCTCTCGACATCCGGCCCGACGTCCTGGATGACGTTTCAGGCCATGTGATCGCTGCAGCCAATCACAGGTCAATCACAGGCTGCAGCGGTCACATGGACTGCCGCGTCATCCAGGGATGTCGGGCTGGATGTGAAGAGAGGGACGCGTCACCAAGACAACGGCCGGGTAAGTATGAATTTCTTTAACTTTTATTACAGAAAAGGCTGTCCCTTCTCTCTATCCTGCACTGATAGAGAGAAGGGGCTGCCGATTAGTGCAGTGCTATTTTGCCGCCAAAAACGTGCTCGTAAATACGGGTGGAATACGTGTGACACCGGACCCATATTTACGAGCACGGGTTCGTAAATACTGGTGCAAAACGGGTGGAATACGTGTGACACCGGACCCGTATTTACGCCAGTATTTACGGGTGGGAAAAAATACGGTCGTGTGCATGAGGCCTAACTCTTGGAGAAGGGAGGGGGAAGAGCAGAGAGTTAGCACAGCCACGAGCAGTGTGCAGTCAGATCTGCGTAAGAAGCAGCAGTAGAACAAGTTACACAGACTACAGCAGCAAAATGGTAGGATTTTTTTTTAATTTTTTTTTAATGAAGACTATTTAAAAAGTTGCTTAATTTTGCATTGTTAAGGGAATGAACAATAAAAAAAAATTCTATGAAAAGGTGTCCATTGCCTGTAGACTATAAACATCCTGATAGTCCACACCAATCTCTGCAAGGACGTTTTAAAACGTCCTACATCATCATAGCGCCATGATCCCGCTGTCTCTAGACAGCGGAAATCACAGAGTATACCCTGAGACCAATCAGCATGATCTTTGGGCATGTGATTATTGTGGCATCTAGTCAGAGAGACCAGAAAAAATGGTAGTTAGTAAACAGTTTGTACCATCTCCCTCTCCTCACAGCCTGCCAGGGAGGGAGATTGTGTTTGGACAATACATACCAATGGAACACATTACAGTTTCCCCCAATAAATACATTATTTTATCAAATCTATGTACATATCTACAAAAGTGCAGTTTTGGTTTTTTTGGCACTTTATATAAAGATTATCATGATCTATGTATCTATACAGTTTTAGGGTACGTCCACACATAGCAGTCACAGTGCCACGGTGCGAATTTGTCAGATTGGATTCACATGCATCGTGGAAGACAACTAAATGGAAAATGTATCTAACTATACAAGAAAAAAAACCAAAAATAATTAAACAAAAATTTAAATGTATCACTTATTTTATTGCACAATATCGAAACCCTATATGTCGAGGAAAACAAGACCAAGGTGGCAAGACTGGCAGCACGGGTGCTAATAGTCTCTTGGGTTGCTCTTTCTGCAGGTACTGTGTTGCAGCAGCATTGGTTGCCATGCCATAGAATAGGGACCCACTTTAAAGAGGTCGTCGTTTAGTGGCAAGTGGGCTTAAAGAGGCTCTGTCACCACATTATAAGTGCCCTATCTTCTACATAAGGAGATGGGCGCTATAATGTAGGTGACAGCAGTGCTTTTTATTTGAAAAAAAACTATTTTTACCACTATCAGCGATTTTTAGCTCTATGCTAATGAGTTTCTAAATGCCCAAGTGGGCGTGTTTTTACTTTAGACCAAGTGGGCGTTGTACAGAGGAGTGTATGACGCTGACCAATCAGCGTCATACACTTCTCTCCATTCATTTACACTGCAGATAGCGATATAGATATATTGCTATGTGCAGCCACATACACACACTATAACGTTACTGCAGTGTCCGGATAATGAATATACATTACCTCCAGCCAGGACGGGATGTGTATTCAGAATCCTGACCACTTCTGCAGCGTCTCTGTGAGATTACAGCAAGGCAAACGTACCCTCGCGAGATTACGATGTAAACGAGATTACGTTTGCCTTGCTGGAAATCTCACAGAAAAGATTCAGACGTGTCAGGATTCTGAATACACATGACCTCCTGGCTGGAGGTAATGTATATTCATTATCAGGACACTGCAGTAATCTTAGTGTGTGTTTATGTGCTTGCACACAGCGATATAGCTATATTGCTAGTGCAGTGTAAATGAATGGAAAAAAGTGCATGACGCTGATTGGTCAGTGTCATACACTCCTCTGTACAACGTCCACTTGGGCTAAAGTAAAAACACGTCCACTTGGGCATTAAGAAAGTAATTAGCATAAAGCTAAAAATCGCTCATAAAGTGGTAAAAATAGATCGTTTTTCTAAATAAAAAGCACTGCTGTCACCTACATTATAGCGCCGATCTCCTTATGTAGGAGATTGTCACCAAATTATAAGTGTCCTGTCTCTTTAAAGAGTTTGATCTAAATGTAAACTAAGAACCTCATTTTTGTACATTTTGCTTAGCTGCAATAGATCAAGTATATCAAAGTGGATGTGTGGTCCAGGTTTTCTTCTCTCCCCTTGTGAATCAAAATAAATATAGGTTGGCAGAGGAATAGAACAAAAATTTGCTATTAAACTTTGCATTGAGTTGGCACATCGCTAATTACCCCCTTTAGCCATGTGCCAATTCAATGCAAAGTTTAATAACAAATTGTTGGTCAGCTTATGGTCAGGAAATGGTTAAGCAGCACTTTCGAAGAAACAAAACGAACGCACCAATATTTTACTGGCTGAGATTCAACAGCACCAGGAAGTTCTTTCCTGTCAAACCCCATTTTGGGGCAGTTTAGTGGATACAATTACCACTCATCAGTGCAGCTCTATTAGGGTATTTTTACCACACGGCAGATTTGTTGCAGACCGGTCCTTCTCAATGAATTAGAATCTCAAAAAGTTAATTTCAGCAAGTCAATTTAAAAAGTGAAACTCATTATATAGATTCATCACACAGAGTGATCTATTTGCAGCATTTTTTTTCTTTTAATGTTGAAGATTATGAGAACAGTTAATGAAAACCCAAAATGTAGTCATAGTAATTTTCGTAACACCATTTATTGTGCCATATAATGTACCAGGAAATGGGGAAAAAAAATATTTGTGGGGTAGAAAATGAAAACAAAAAAAACAGCGATTCCTCCATTGTTTTTTGCGCTTCGTTTTTACGGAATTCACTGTGCAATTAAAACATCATGTTAACTTTATTCTGTGGGTCAACAGGATTACGACGATACCAAATATATATAGTTTTTTCTATATTTTACAAGTAAAAACCTAAGTGTAAAAATTTTTATTTTGTGTCGCCAAATTCTGAGCGCCATAACTTTTTTATTTTTCCGTCGGTTAAGTGGTATGAGGGCTTATTTTTTGCGGGATAAGCTGTAGATTTTAATGATACCATTTTGGGGTACATGCGACGTTTTGATCACTTTTTATTTCATTTTTTGTGGGAGATGGTGACCAAAAAATAGCGATTCTGGCGGTTACATTTTTTTTTACGGCGTACACCGTGCAGGTTAAATAATGATATATTGTAATAGTTCAGACTTTTATGGATGCGGCTATACCAATTATGTTTATTTTTTACTATGCTCTAGGGGGAAAATGGGAAAAACACTTTATTTTACTAATTTTTACTTTATTAGTACCCCTAGGGGACTTCAACCAGCGATCATTAGATCGCTTGCACTATATACTGCAATACTAATGTATTGCAGTATATGGTCATTGACAGGTTTCTATTAAGCCATGCCGGAGACCGCACTTGATAGGAGCACAAAGATGGCGGACCTGGGGGCCTTCATTAGGCTCCTAGGCAGCCATAGCAACTATCGCCAACGCGCGATTGCATTGCAGGGGCGAGATGAGCTGTTAGAGGGGGTCTCCCCCCTCTTTCTAATGATTTAAATGCCGCGGTCGCTCTTGACCGCGACATTTAACGAGTTAAACGAGCGGGATCACGCTCTAGCATTATCCCGCTCGCTAGTCTAAAGTGTCGGCTGTAACATACAGCCGACACCCGCATCGTATGGAGCGGGTTCACTCCGTGAGCCGTTCCATACTTCCCCTACCCGACTATGGCGTATGGATATGTCAAATGTCGGGAAGTGGTTAAATGGTCCAACAGTTCAGTAAGCCACACAATCATGGAGAAGACTGCTGACTTGACAGTTGTCCAGAAGACAGTCATTGCCACAAAAGGACATTGTTAAAGAAGCTGCCTGTTCACAGAGTGCTGTATACAAGTATATTAATGGAAACTTGAGCGGAAGGAAAAAGTGTGGTAGAAAAAAAAAGGTACAAAAGCAACAGGGATAACCACAGCCTTGAAAGGATTGTCAAGAAAAGGCCATTCAAGAATCTGTGGGAGATTCACAAGGAGTGGACTGCGGCTGGAGTCAGTGCTTCAAGAACCAACACCCACAGAGGTATCCAGGACAAGGGTTACAACTGTCGAATTCCTTGTGTCAAGCCACTCATGACCCAGAGACCACGTTTGAAGTGTCTTACCTGGGCTAAGGAGAAAAAAGGACAGGTCTGTTGCTCAGTGGTCCAAAGTCCTGTTTTCAGATGAAAGTAAATTTGGCATTTCATTTGGAAATCCAGGTCCCAGAGTCTGGATTTGAGTGGAGAGGCATAAATCCAAGCGTCTTGTGGTCCAGTGTGAAGTTTCCACAGTCAGTGATGATTTGGGTAGACAGGTCATCTGCTGGTGTTGTTCCACTGTGTTATATCAAGTCCAGAGTCAACACAGACGTCTAGCAGGAAATTTTAGAGCACTTCATGCTTCCCTCTGCTGACAAGCTTTATGGAGATGCGGATTTCATTTTCTAGCAGGACTTGGCACCTGCCCACACTGCCAAAATTACCAATACCTGGTTCAATAATCACAGTATCACTGTGCTTGATTGGCCAGCAGACTCACCTGACTTAACCATATAGAATCTATGGGGTATTGTCAAGAGGAAGATGAGACCCCAGACCCAACAATGCAGAAGAGCTGAAGGCCTAGTATCAAAGCAACCTGGGCTTCCATAACACATCAGCAGTGCCACAGGCTGATCGCCTCTTGCCACGCCACATTGATGCAGTAATTCATGCAAAAGTAGCCCAACCAAGTATTGAGGGCATATACTGTACGTACTCTTCAGTAGGCCAACATTTCGGCTTTAAAAATCATTTTTGAAATTGGGCTTATATAATATTCTAATTTTGAGACACAACATTTTGGGTTTTCATTAACGGTTAGCCATAATCATCACCATTAAAAGAAAAAAATGCTGGAAATAGATCACGCTGTGTGTAATGAATCTATATAATATAGGAGTTTCACTTTTTGAATTGAATTACTGAAATGTACTTTTTGATGATCTAATTCATTGAGAAGGACCTGTAAATCTCTGATGTGGTAGTTTTTGAAGCATTCAGGTGAATGGGACAGTTGCAGAAATTTCTGCCGTCTGAATATACACTCAGCAATGGTTACAGGTTGTCCTGTAGTGAAACACTTCCCAAAGATAGATAAAACTTGCTCGCTATCTCTGTATGAGCTCTAGGGGAGATTTGTAAGGGTCCATTCAGATGTTGCTGTTGAGGTGCAGTTAGAGCCACATAGAAAAACCACATTTGAAAACCGAATGCATTTTTCCGGCAGTTGGTGCGTCTGAATGGACTTGTGATCTTTAGATTGCCTTTTATTTTTTTGGGTCAAAGACAAAATCAAGTATAAGTGCTCAGCTACACCACAGCTTAGATATTATCTACCACAATAGTAGCTTTAGAGGCGCATTCATAAATATGTATGGGGTAGAACAAACAGGTTAACAGAAATTAAGAGTGCACAGCATTTTTCCTACAGCTGCGTTATCATTAGGAAATAAGCTATAGACCCATCATAAAAACAAAAAGAAAAACAAAAAAACGCTCACAAAACAAGGAACTTCGTATTTCACAATCTGTCCAACCACTTCTGCAAATGTGTTTCCCCACATATAACAACAGGTCACAGAGCATGGACTTGAATGAATGCACAACTCTGCTACAGATGAATGTACAAGCTTATTGTGAAAAATGTGAATTCCAACCATTATAGGAAACCGAATGGAAGGCACTGCTGTCAGGTTCTCATAATCAACCGACGCCATACACACTGGTCTGTCACAACGGATGCACAATTGAGGAGAAGTGTAAACTGGGCAAACACAGCCCAACGGGTTACCTTCCGTTCCCTAAAGTTGGCCAGACATGGACGGAAGACTGGAATAGTTGATCTGCCGTGTTGGACTTCTTAGGACGTTGTTGTGTGTAGTTCTTGGAAAGTCATCCAAGCGGCAGCTCTGCAACCCAATCGAAGGCCAGACCAGGCCATATATTGATTGGCGGTCTATCGTTATAACTTATGGAAGGACAACCTTCACAAAAGCTAAACGATGGACGACAGGTTGCTCAGAAGCCACCGAACCCAAATCAATAATGTGTGGCCAGCTTAATGCAGATCATTGAAATAGCTACTTTTATAGGAGGAAGGGGTTTGATTTAAAAAAAAAAAATAAAAAAAAAAAAGCAGAATAGCAAAGGTGCAAAATCTCTCACAATTTTCCTGTGAAATTTAGTAGAAACAAATCCGCTTTTGTAAAATCGTCTGTCTGCTGCTGTTTTGATAGGGAAAACCAAGACGAATGTAATGTCCCAAGGCCTCCTGAATCACCAAACGTGGATCAGCAATGTTTTTTTATTTTAGTTTGTTTTTTTTACAATGGATTTCAAAAGGGGCTTCACTCAACTCCCCTACAGGGAAGGGCTGAAAGGAGTAGATTGTCCACACGTAACAGAATCGCTGCATAATTTTTGTCTGGAATTGTGCAGAGAAAATACACAGCGGAATACAGTAGAGGCAAAGTGGGTGTAATTGAGCAAATGTCATCCACACGCTGCGTAAGAGTACAGTCCAGAAATTCACCTGCGCGGCGTAATTTTATTTCCGCAGCAATTATTGCTGCAGAAAGTGGACTGATTTCCTGAGTTTTTCTGATGTACTGCGTAATTCTCTGCAGAAATGGCGCTGAATTTCTTACAGGGGGTGGAAATGACCTCACAGGAAGAGGAAATATCACAATCACACAGCCCTTGAAAAAAAAAAACTGCACCAAAAATCCGCACTATTTTCCGCACTAAAAAAAACGCATGAAATTGTGAGAATTTTCCGCAGTGGATTGTCTGCTAGTTGATGCGAAATTTACTGCAGGAATTTTCTGCAGAAAATCCGTTACGTGTGGACCAACTCTTAGGGTATGTTCTCACAGGCAGGATATGATGCAGATTTTTTTTGCAGCAGTATCTTGAGAAAAAAACAAACATGCATAGCGTTTTTGCTGCGCATGTCGCTAAAAGAAACGCTACAGATTTTACACAGCCGTTTTAACTGCAGATTTAGTGTGATGCATTGATTATAGCAAACGTAATGTTCAACTGCGGATTTTCTGCAGTTCACTGTCGAATCGCTGTACAAACCGCAACTTGCGATTTTTCATGCAGAATTGATGCTCCCCATTGAAGTTTAGGAGCCAGACACGCAGCATCTCCACATCGAATACACAACATAAATTGAAGTGCTGCAAAATTTTAAAGTTGCACGGCAGAACACTTCCTGCAAGACTGTTGTCCGATTTTCGCAGTCTGGGCCTCAGATTTGCTGCAACTGTAAATGCTGCGAAATTTCCATACGGAATTCTGTTGCATACGTTCCGCAGAGTTGGACCCAGATTTGTAGGCTTTCCTGAATGCCTACAAATTGTGTACATGTACAAACATTGCAGTGAAGGCCCTTTTACACCGGCCGAGACATCGTTGATTGGCGCTCACTTGCTCCTGTCACACAGAGCTATGGATGGGAACGACGTGCTGCCGACAGCGATAATATTCAACTTTTTTAAAGCGATACGATCCGCAGATGAACGAGAGTTTGCTAGTTCATCTGCTAATCGCTGCTCTGTTTACAGGGGTAATTATCGGCAACGAGTGTTATATGAACGCTCGTCTGCACGATAATCGCCCAGTGTAAAACCCCCTTTAGTCTGGGGATTGCTGTCATTTTGAATACATTGAAATGTGTCCAGTTTAGAAAACCTTTTTTGTTAGAGGGGGGAGGGGATCTTATGTTCAGGATACAACGCACGTCTCTTGCTCTGGAGGACATGTAATGTACAGACAGAACATTGGTTTGAAAGGGCACCAGGTAATACTTCATTTACCCTGCAGTGGAGCTGAAGGGAAATTGAACACTAAGGGTCTATTCACACTGTGATTGTAGTATACGTCGGTGTTCTACGTATACCTCTATATAGTAATAAGTTGCCCACAGGCTTCTATTGTAGGAAAGAAAAAATAAAGCAAGAAAATGTGACACTTGCCATCTGAGTGGCGGCCTATGTATAGGTTTGGTGTTTAGGCTGGGAGCTTTCCCGGAGAATACGTCGAACAGACACTGCAAATGCAGTAGATCCGAACGGCCATGTTTCCCCAGAAAAAAGCTAATCGTTGGGGGTCACAGAAGGGGGACATTTTGAGACCTGCTTATTCTGATAAGTGGACATTATCCAAAACGGACAACCCATTTAAGAGGCTGAGTGGGTCAATTAAAGTTGTCCAGAGGCTTCACGCCTAGTAATGAACTTGCTCATGACTTCAGTACCTGTGAGTAACCTTTTTAATGAAAAGCACGTGGGAAAGCCATAGGGCGAAAGAAACACATTGGCTCGTTTAGAATACAATATTCTTAAGTCTATAGTCAACTTAAAGGGGCTGTACAGGATTATAAATACTTGGCTGCTTTCTTCCAAAATCAGCTCCACATAGGTCCGAGGGTTGTGTCTGGTATTGCAGCTCAGCTCAATTAACTGCAAGGGGGCTGAACTGCAATAGCAGACATGCCACGGTGTAGTGTTGTTTCTGGAAGAAAGAAGCCACGTATTTCAAATCACGGACAGCTCAATACTATAGAGGCATAAAAGAAAAAAGTGCACGTTTTGAGTTACAAATACAGGAGTCAGACACACAAACCTCTACCTTGAACCTTAATTCTCAAGTAGTACCGATTTCTTTTTGCCCCACACATTGAGCTGTTATACAAAGAAAGCCTCCTGCACGCGGGACAGAGGATGTAAAAGCTCCAAACATACACCATGCCACAGTTTGTTCTGTTGGAATTAAACTGTAGACAGAGGTACAGTAAAGGACACACTTCTACGGGTGCCTTATTACAGATCCATATAGAAGATACCCCATATTGCCCTCACCCCTTGATCCCATCATCATAACCTGCTTTGAGATATATATATCCATCCACTTAACACCGTTTGCCACTATTCTCGATTTACCATTTCTATGATGGACCGTAACCTATGTACCTGTCTGTGTACAGACGAATAGAAACCAATCTAAATGTAACAAGTGTTAAATTACGCTGGCAGATGTACTTCACCGCAAGCTGTAGAAATTACTTTGCATACGCATTTCTTTTGTCATATAACAGCATAGGCTTATTCATCAGAAGTCTCAGACATTCTGCTTACACGGCATTATAGAAGTTACAACAAACAAGGAAGCAGGCATCACAATATGATCTGAGGAACATCACGCCACAAGACGATCTGAAGATCAAAAGAGTGACTCTTCAAGGACCCAAAAAGGTTAGTAATAGAACTAAAAAACATAATGCAGCTATAAAACATGCCTATAATAAAGTAATAGATATGTCATTAGATGAGCTTAAGCCATTACAACTTCATAGGATTATGAAACATTTTATCTAGGACGTTTTGGATAATGTTAAACACCCCTCTAACTTGCACTCTTGTTATAGGGTGGGTTGAACCCGGCATTTAAAAAACGTAGTCGTTTCCAATCCCTCTGCGATCACAAATCCTAACTCAGGGAGAGCGCAAGTCGGGTCAGCCTCCACCAAACAATCAAGGTGGAGAAACATTTTTTACTCATGTATGCAGAGTAAATTATCCAGGGAGACCAAATCTTCTCAAATAGTTTAACCCTATCCTGAAGTAGTTTTTCCATTGTCATGGATCATGCACAATTTCAGTTTCACACGATCTAGGCTAATCAAAGGGTTTTTCCATGCTCCCGCTATCGTGATTCTGGCTGCCAGAAACTGAAATTACATTTTTGAGTATGTTTAGGGACAGCGGGATACAGTTTATCCAGTAATGCTTCCCGGGGGGGAAGGGGGATTTACTTCAGGAGATGCGAGTCATTGTATGAAATCATAAAAGCGTATGTGAAAACTGCGTACTCTGGGACAAATCCACTAAATGTTCAATAGAGAGCCCTCACCCCCTCAACAACGGGAAGACCCGGGAAAGGGTCAAATACATTCTCATGAGGAGTTTGGAACTGGATTCCGTCAGGGCCGTATTGCTAGAAACCTTAGCAATAGATTTGGCCATATGTGGCCAGTCTCTGAAAGAAAGTGTCGCTTAAATCCTCTTCCCAGCGTTGTATATAGGAGAGTTTATCTTTCCGGGAAATACATTTATTTATATAAAAAAGGTAGATATATTACCAGGCACACCCAGGTTATTATAATAGCTTTCCAAAAAAAGAGGTGGTGAGCAGGTTTGTTTCAAAATGTTGGATTTGTTGGAACGGACAAGATTCAGAGGGAGTATCATATCAAGAAGAAAATGTTAATGTGATTTAATACCAGTGCCATCGACAAACTCCGTGATGTGTAGCAGGCCCTTATTTAACCACCATTGGAACTCTCCTACACTTAAACCAGGTGGAAAATCGGGATTGCTAAAAAGATCAGCAAGAGGGGTATGAGGCAAGCAAACTTGCTATTGCTGCGATAGGCGATACCAGATCGCTAAAGAGTGAGAAACATAGAATGGCAGGCCGAAAGGAAGGGCTGGACCACAAAGCGTTTTTATACATCAAAACCCAGGCCGGCTTCGGCCTACATGGAGACCCAACGCGGAAACAAAGGAGATGCACAGAGACGACCAAAACCTTTTAGAAGCACTGCGGTGAACTTGTAAAAGCATAAATACCACATAAAAGAACACAGGATGCCTAAACATGTATTTAAAAGCAGAGTCCTAGAACCGAGATGATAAATTAATGGTAAGGGGAATTCAGAATGAGAAACTTGAAAAACCAGCAAATTGATAAGTATTTTGGTTTTATTGTGATTTAAGGTAAAAAGTATTCTTTACAACAAGTAACACTCTGCAAGATTAAAAAGTGTCATCTATCCAATATGTGGAAAATGGGAAGTACTTCAAAATCTCTGCTCCGGCTTATGGTGAATCTGCAGAAATACCTAGCATGCCCCCTTGAGTTTTAAAGCGGTAGCACATAATCCGTACATTGCAAAATTAGATGGCCCACTTGAGGCACCTAGAGATTAAAAGGAGTATTACGGTTTCAGCAATTTAAAAGGTCAAAGTTTGTATAATGAAAAGTGATACAATGTACAATATGCTTGCTGTATCAATCTCTGTTTTCAGGACCTCAATAGGAACTTTTATTGTTTACTTCCAGGGATAAAAGTCTGTTCTGGCCATGTGATGGACACACATGGTGCACAGTTTGTTACAAGACACAGCTCCGATAACTGCACTGGGATTTTTATCCCCTGAAAATAAACAATACTAGACTCCTATTGGATGATTAAGCAGATCCTGAAACGGTGAGGAATAGATACAGAAATTATATTTATAAAAGCTTAAAAAAAAAAACCTGAGACTTTTCTTAAGCGTTATTTTAGGAGTAAAATTTGCTTAAACCAGGACACCTTTAAATTATTTTTTTTGTAGCTTAATAAAGTTCTCTGACCAAAACACAAAATTACAAATTTTATTGCCTTTGCAGGAACAAGAAATGGATACCACTAAAAATTCTTTCATCACATGGACTGTACATTTAAAAGACAAAATGGAAAATTTTACAGCACATATTCAAAACACCACATCCGTGGACAATTCCCACATGTGCACTGTGGATGAAACATTACTTAATAACGTTCTGGTGTTTTTCTACTCCTTTATTTTTATTATTGGACTGATTGGCAATGGTTTGGCATTGTATGTGTTTTTATGCATTCACAGTAAAAGAAACTCTGTGCAAATATATCTCCTAAATGCAGCCATTGCGGATCTTCTCTTGATTTTTTGCCTCCCGTTTCGGATAATATATCACCTTTCAGAAAAGTGGAACATGGGCATAGTTTTCTGCAAGGTTGTTGGCAACCTGTTTTACATGAACATGTACATAAGCATCGTTCTTTTGGGTCTTCTCAGTATGGACCGTTACGTTAAAGTGAAGAAATCTCAGCGACGACACAGTGTGTCGAAAAGGAAATTTAGCATCCAGATCTGCTGCGGTCTGTGGGCATCCGCAATTTTCTCCGGGATGTTTCTCATTGCTACACAATCAATTAAAGAACAATCAGATCCCAATGAGTGTTTCCAGTATACAGACCGGAAAAACGAAATCTGGCAAGCAGTATTTAATTACTTTGTTGTGCTCATCTTTTGGATTGTTTTTATTTTGCTGATATTATCCTATATAAAAATAGCGAAAAAACTTCAGAGGATCTCCAGGCAACGAGCCTATTTACCAAATGCGGAAAAGTACAAATCTACGGCATACAAGTCATTCTTTGTGCTCTTCATCTTTACCATCTGTTTTGTGCCTTATCATACATTCAGGATTGCTTATATAGCGACTCAGCTGCAACATATCTCTTGTTACTGGATAGATAAAGTTCACAAGACCAATGAGATCACCCTGATGTTGTCTGCCTGTAACAGCTGCCTGGACCCGGCTATGTACTTCTTATTGTCTACCAGCGTCCGTAAAACAGTGTGTCGGCTTTTTTGTGCAGCCAGTCGAGATGGCAGTAAGAGTGAAAGCAATACATCAGATCTTCATCCAGGACATACTCTACCTGAAAGTGTTAACAGTGCATATTTCCAGACTGCTACTCCACAAAATAAAAGAAGAATCAGAATGACTAAGTGAAAATAGAATGGCATTAGAATTAAAGTTACTGGTGAAAAAAACAAAAACTAATTAGTTAACAAACACACACTCCTTCGGATAGGTCATCAATAGCCGATCGGTGGAAGTTTGACTCCCAGCACCCCCACCGATCAGCTGAGCCACAGTGTTTGTTGATGCAGCCTTTTTGCGGTTTACAGGCACAGCGCTGTACACATCTGTAGCAGCTGTGCCTGGGATTGCCATTCCGTCCTCATTCAAGTGAATAGGACTGAGCACCAATCCCAGGCACAGCCGCTACGATGTGTACAGTCCGGTGCCTGGTAAACACTGAAGTGGTTGCAGTTAAGAACACGGTGGTCCTTTCAGTCAGCTGATTGGCGGGGGTGTTGGGAGTCGGACTTCCACCGATCTGATATTGATTACCTATACCTAGGATTTTTTTTAGCCAAACAGGAGTGGAAACAAAAGAAAGGAGATGCATCAGTCTGGTCTTAATAGCTTTCCTTTCTTTTGGATCCACTTCTGACTTTGCCTAAAAAGAACTGAGCCAAAAACTGCGTGTGTGTTCCTGGCCTTAGGTTGGAATCACACAGTTTGACTAAATGTCGAGCCAAAAAAGAGGAGCAGATACAAAATAGAGAAGTGTCATTCTTTTATGCTTTACTTTCTCTTTGGATCCACTGATGGCTTTGGCACAAATGAAAAAAAAAAACAACAAAAAAAAACTGTACAAAATACAGCAACAAAAACGGCATGTGTTATTCTAGCCTTAATAAAGTAGCATTTGAACCATACTGATTCAGGTTTCCAACTCACTTGAGAGTGGACATCAAAGTTCCTGACAGATCCTATGCGGATATGAAATCTGCATTTCACATTTAAATCTGCATAAAAAGTTAAGAACCTTGACAAATACTTTATATAGATTTTGTATTTTCATTTTGTTTTATTCTTTCATCCAAAACAGCTTTCAGAATCTTACTAGTTGTCATTACGAACGGACCATTTAGCTCCACTTTGCACCCTTAGGCCGGATTCACACCAGCGTGTTCAGTCCATGATATATACGGCCCGCAGGACGGCCGCATTTCACAGACCGAATACAGTGCAGGGAGCTGGGCTCCTAGCATCATCGTTATCTATGATGCTAGGAGTCCCTGCCTCTCCACGGAACTACTGTCCCGTACTGAAAACATGATTACAGTACAGGACAGTTTTCCCGCAGCGAGTCCTAGCGTCATAGATAACTATGACGATAAGAGACCCGCTCCCTGCTGTGAGCTCAGTCCGGGAAATACTGCCGACATACGGACCGTATATCCTGGACTGAACACACTCGTGGGAATCCGGCCTTAGCGTGGCAGCTTTTACTGCAGAAATTTATGTGAAAATCAGTTCCATTCATTGGAATATTGTAGAAATCCATACACCTGCTGCAGAAATAAGTCTCATTCAGGCGAATAAAACCAATTTTCAGTTGCAGAAATTTAAGCAACAAAATCTGCCGTGTGTGACTGCACCATAACTGCTTAGCTCTACCGGTGTAAGGCGGTGTTCACATCTACGTCAGTTGTTTCGCAGTTTCCGTACAAAATAACAGGATGCATTTCTATTTGGTGTGGCAAAGCAACGAACATGATGATGAAAACCCAACAAAATCCATTAAATGCAACGAGTTTGTTTGGGTGTTGTTGGTGTCCGTCATGTGACTAATTCAGCTTGTCTGGGTATTTACGATCTGCTCCTATGTCGGAGCAGAACGAAAACACTGAACGTAGAGTTGAAGAAACCCTATTATCTGACCTACCAGAACGCATTATGCACTGATTTCCATTAATAAAAATAAATTTTTAATCACGCATTCAATATTGGAGGTAAAGGAAAATCAGTGACAGATTTTTCATTGTTCCATCCTGTTAAAAGGTACGTTTTTTGTTTTTTTTAAGATTAGAAAAATATTAAAACAGGATGCCAGTCCTATTGCCATTGAGAAATTAAGAAAAATAAAATAAATGTTAAAAAAAAAAGGGGGGGGGGTAGGGGAGACCCGCGCCTGATAGCGCAGTACTTTTTTGCAATTAGCCAGATAAACCGTCAGCACTTCGTACTTACACAATCCCATAAGGGAAAAACCGCTTGTCTGGTTCTCCTGGACCTCGCTGGTTCACATTCTCCTCTGGGTGTGGTGGAGACTACCAAAAATCAATCCAAAAGTTTCTCCGTAGTAAATAAAAAAAAAAATATTTTAGAGGTATTTAAAACTATATAAGACAGCTCAATTACCATTGAATTTGTTAGAAAAAACAGGATTAGTCTGGATCCTCCGCTTCATTTCTGTATCCCGTTTTAAATGGTGAACTTGACAAAATACGATATGAGCAAATAGTACACAGCATTTTAGGCTCTGTTCACACATTTCTTGCATTTGATAAAAATACACTTTTTCAGGGGGTCAAATGTACCGCGCAAACAGGATACAAAAGACACAAAAAAAGGATGCAGGCTCCTTTTTATCGGTTTTATTTTTTTGGACAATAGAAGTCAATGGCAAACGGACACTGTTTTAAAAAGGTACATTATTCTTATCTAAAATGGTCTTTTAGGCTATGTTCTCATCTGCATAGGCGGCTTTCATTTGGAGCCTTCGTTGCAGATTCCGTTAAACTTGATTGGAGGAATCATGCCGCAAGCGTCACAATTTTTCTCATCAAAAGGATGGAAACCCTGGCAAAACCAGACGAAAGTCATAAGTATACAGCACTGCATTGTGATTTCCGCAGAGCCTAAACAGGATGCAAAAATGTCACCAGTGCCTTATGTCGATTTTAACCCCTTTGTGCACCATGTCGTAATAGAATGTCCTGTGCCAGGGGTGAAGTATGGAGCGGGCTCATGCGCTGAGCCCGCTCCATACACTGCGGGTGTCAGCTGTGTATTACAGCGGACACTCCTGAATAACGGACAGGAACAGCTATCATGCTGTTCCTGCCAATTAACCCCTTCAGGACTGAGCCTGTTTTGGCCTTCAGGACGAAGCCGATTTTTCAAATCTGACATGTGTCACTTTATGTGGTAATAACTCCGGAATGCTTTTACCTATCCAAGCGATTCTGAGATTGTTTTCTCGTGACATATTGTACTTTATGTTAGTGAAAAAATTTGGTTGATAAATTCAATATTTATTTGTAAAAAACACCAAGATTTGGAGAAAATTTGCAAAAATTAGCATTTTTCTCAATTTAAATGTATCTGCTTGTGAAACAGATAGTAATACCACACAAAATAGTCACTAGTTAACATCACCCATATGTCTACTTTATGTTTGCATCGTTTTTTGAACATTGTTTTATTTTTCTAGGACGTTACAAGACTTAGAACTTTAGCAGCGATTTCTCATATTTTCAAGAAAATTTCAAAAGGTGATTTTTACAAGGACCAGTTCAGTTCTGAAGTGGCTTTGAGGACCTTATATATTAGAAAGTCCCCATAAATCACCCCATTTTGAAAACTGGACCCCTCAAAGTATTCAAAACAGCATTCAGAAAGTGTATTAACCCTTTAGGCGTTTCACAGGAATTAAAGCAAAGTAGAGGTGAAAGTTACAAATTTCATTTTTTTTTTACAAAATTCATTTGTAATAAAAAAATTTCTATACCACAGGAGGTTTTACCCGAGAAATTTAACTTATTATTTATTGCCCAGATTCTGCAGTTTTTAGAAATACCCCACATGTGGCCCTAGTGCGGTCATGGACTGAAACACCGGCCTCAGAAGCAAAGGAGCACCTAGTGGATTTTGGGGCCTCCTTTTTTCTAGCATATATTTTAGGTACCATGTCAGGTTTGAAGAGGTCTTGTGGGGCCAAAACAATAAAGACCCCCAAAAGTGACCTCATTTTGGAAACTACACCCCTCAGGGAATTTATCTAGGGGTATAATTAGCATTTTGAAACCACAGTTTTTTTTGCTAAATTTATTTGAATTAGTTTGTGAAGGTGAAAATCTACTTTTTTTCTGAAAAAACGTAGAAATTTGTAATTTTTTCAAGGAATAAAAGAGAAAAAACACCCCAACATATGTAAAGCAATTTCTCCTGATTATAGCAATACCCCATATGTGGTAATAAACTGCTGTTTGGACCCACAGCAGGACTCAGAAGGGAAGGAGCACCATTTGGATTTTGAAATTCTGATTTTGCTGGTATAGTTTTCAGTGCCATGTCGCGTTTGAATTGCACTGGAGGGAACAAAATAGTGGAATCCCCCGGAAAGTGACCCCATTTTGGAAACTACACTCATCAAGGAATTTTTCTAGGGGTAAAGTTAGCATTTTGACCACACGGTTGTTTTGCTGAATTCATTGGAATTATTCTGTAAAGGTAAAAATCGACTTTTTTTCTGAAAAAAGGTAGTCATTTTTAATTTTTACAAGGAATAAAGGCGAAAAAGCACCCCAACATTTGTAAAACCATTTCTCCCGATTACGTAAATACGCCATATGTGGTAATAAAGTGCTGTTTGGACCCACAGCGGGGCTTAGAAGGGAAGGAGCGCTATTTGGCTTTGGGAGCTCAAATTTAGCTGAAATGGTTTTTGGGTGCCATGTCGCATTTGCAAAGCCCCTGAGAGGCCAAAACAGTGGAAACCCACCAAAAGTGGAAATTACACCACTTAAAGAATCTATCTAGGGGTATAGTGGGCATTTAGACCCCACAAGTCTTTTGCAGGATTTATTAGAATTGGGCCATGAAAATGAATATCAACATTTCTTCCACTAAAATGTTGCATTTTTTTAAATTTTACAAAGGATAAAGGGGGTAAAAGCTGCCCAACATTTGTAAAGCAATTTCTCCCGAGTACGGCAATACCCCACGTGTGGTCATAAATGGTTTTTCATTAGAAAGTAATTAACCCTTTCTGGACTGATCCATTTTTTTCTTTTCCTTTTTAGTTTTTTCCTCCCCGCGTTCGAAGAGCCACAACTTTTTTATTTTTCAGTCAATAGAGCGGTATGAGGGCTTATTTATTGAGGGACGAGCGGTCGTTTTTATTGGTACCATTTTTTGGTACATACAACTGTTTGAGCACTTTTTATTACATTTTTAGCTAGAGCGAAGGTGACCAAAAAAACAGCGATTTTGCCGTTTTAAATTCTTTATTTTTCACGTGAGACGCTCCATACATCACCCCCCACACTAAGACATGCTATGTTGTGGTGCGCGAAGGGGTTAATGCGCAGCGCATGGTGCGGAGTGAAAATTACAATTTTCCACTCATATGCCACTTTAGTGCACTATAGGTTATGCCCAGTTTGTGCCACTGAAGACAAATACCTCATAAAATATTAACCGGGTTCTCCCGGGTATGGCGATGCCATATCTGTTGACGTAAACTGGTGTTTGGGCACGCTGCAGGGCTCAGAAGGGAGGGAGCGTCATTTGGCTTTTGGGGCGCAGATGTAGCTTGGTAGTTGTTCTGTTTGGGGTTTTACTGGTGTTTCAGTTTGTAATGTGGGGGCATATGTAATCTGTGCGGGGTACATCAGGGTACATGTTATCTGTGCGGGGTACATCAGGGTACATGTTATCTGTGCGGGGTACATCAGGGTATAATAAGAGGGTATAATAATGCAGTAAATAAATAATAATCCGCAGATGTGTGGCCGGTGTCGCACTGGTAAATGGCGCCCAATCTTATCTGCTTTTGGAACACTCCGCACATTTTGCATCGCCATATTCTGAGAGCCAGAACGGTTTTATTTTTTCTCCACCGGAGCTGTGTGAGGGTTTATTCTTTGCGGGACAATCTGTAGTTTTCATTGGTACCATTTTGGGGTACCAGAAATTTTTTTGATCACGTTTTATTCCATTTTTTGGCAAGCAAGGTGACCAAAAACCATCAATTCTGACAATGTTTTTTATTCGTTTTTTTATGGCCTTCACCCTGGGCTATAAATGACCATTATACTTTATTCTGCGGGTCGATACGATTACAGCGATACCAGATGTATATAATTTTGTTATGTTTTGCAGCGTTTGTGCAATAAAATCACTTATTTATAAAATAAATACATTTTTGTGTCACCCTATTCTGAGAGCCATAACGTTTTTATTTTTCAGTCAAAAAAGCGATGTAAGGGCTTGTTTTTTGCGGGACGGGATGTAGTTTGTATTGGTACCATTTTGGCGTACGTGCGACTTTTTGATCACTTTTTATTGTATATTTTGGGAGGGTTGGTAACCAAAAAATTGTGATTCGGGCACTGTTTTTTGTTTATTTTTTTTGCGGTGTTCACCGTGCGGGAAAAATAATATTACAGTTTTATAGTTGGGGTCGTTACGAACGCGGCGATACCAAATATGTGTACTTTTTTTAACGTGTTAATTTTTTTCCTATAATAAAAGACTTATTATAGGAAAAAAAGCATTCTTTGTTTATGTCACTTCTAACTTTTATTTTTACACTTTTTAAAAACATTTTTATTATCTTTTTTTTACTTTTTTTACTTGTCCCACTAGGGGACACTTAGACTGGCAGCTCTGATCGCTGCTGGAATACATTACACTACACACGTAGTGTAATGTGTTCTAACTGTCATTGTGACGTGACAGTCACACTGACAGGAAGCATCGGAGGACCGGCCGGGGGCTGATCCTCCGAGGCTTCCGTACATGGCAACCCGGAGGTCATTATCTGACCTCCGATTGCCGTGATAAGGATCGCCAGCCCCCGCAAATACATGTGGGGGGCTGCCGATCCGCTGTAAACCTCTTCGATGTGGTGATCGCAATCGACCACCGCATCGAAGGGGTTAATTGCCGATTTCAGCGGCGACAGGCTGCTGATCGGCAACGGGGAGAGCAGGGCTGACACCCTGCACAGTTAACCGCCGCTGCGGTGTAGCGCCGCGCGGCGGTTAACTGTTAAAGCGCGGACGTAACTGTACGCCAAGGTGCGCAAAGTTACTGCTCACCTGGACGTACAGTTACGTCCAGGTGCGGGAAGGGGTTATACCCCTTAGATGTTGGTCAATAGCAACTGTGGCATCTAAGCTGGTAGATCCAACAGCCAGTCAGTCCCCCTGCAATGCAATCGCGGGGTGCAGATGATTGTTATGGGCAGCCCAGGGGCCTGCTTTCTCTATGCCTCTTAAGCCCTGCGACTGGGCTTAACAGAAGTCTGTAAAAAAAATGATAATTTTTTGCAATACATTAGTATTGAATTGTATTGTACCAGCAATCTAACGATCGCTGGTTCAAATCACATAGGGGGGCTAAATAAAAAAAATTATATATATATATATATATATATATATATATATATATACACACACACACACACACACACATATACATATACATATACATACATACACACACACTTCCCAAAATTTTAAGGTCAGTAGTTCAATTCAAAAAGTGGAACTCCTATTATAAGGATTCATTACACACAGTGATCTATTTCCAGCATTTTATTCTTTTAATGTTGAAGATTATGGCTAACCGGTAATGAAAACACAAAATTTTGTCTCTCGGATAATTTGAATATTATAAGCCCAATTTAAAAAATTATTTTTAATACCGAAATGTTGGCCTACTGGAAAGTATGTACAGTATATGCACTCAATACTTGGTCGTGGCTCCTTTTGTATGAATTACTGCATCAATGCGGCGTGGCAAGAGGCGATCAGCCTGTGGCACTGCTGAGGTGTTATGGAGGCCCAGGCTGCTTCGATAGCGGACTTCAGCCTGTCTGTATTGTTGGGTCTGGTGTCTCATCTTCCTCTTGACAATACCCCATAGATTCTCTATGGTGTTTAAGTCAGGTGAGTCTGCTGGCCAATCAAGCACAGTGATACTGTGGTTATTAAACCAGGTATTGGTACTTTTGGCCGTGTTGGTGGTCACTAAGGGGTTAAAGTCTATAGCAAACTATCAAATACAATACACAAGTGTTTTGGTTTGTGGCATTTGTGAAGCAATTTTGTGGTCAGTAGCATTTTATTCACAAACACCGCATGCTCTGGGTATGGCGTTTTTTCAGCCATTTTTTCCCCATAGAGTTCTCTAAAGGCCTACAAAAACGCCAAGAAAAAAAAGGCATGTACAAAATGGCACCAAATGAAAAAAGTCACTAAAATCCCCTTTGGAAAAAGCACGTTGCTTCATTTTATTATTAATGCTATAGTTTTTAGAAGCTTTTATTGATGTAGTTTAAAAACGACAGAAAAATTCTGCGTGTGAGCAGCTTGCTTCTGTTTGTTATTTTGAACATAAGGGAAGTAACTAATTAATTTCATATCTCATACTTATTGGGATCGTAAGGGTACGTTCATATGTTGGAGAATGGTCACGGATTTGTGTTGCGGATTCTGCACCGGAAATCTACAGCAATTTACAGCACAATACATGTGGATGTGGTTTTCAAAAACCCATACCAAAAACAAAACAAAAAAAACAAAAAAAGTTGAAAATAATATTTAATTATTTTTTTTTTTTTGTGGCATGGCAGTGACATGTCCGAAGTTTATCAATAAGGGTCCAAGCACTAAGACTCCCCCATCAAATCGCTGAAATGAAGCGGCAGAAGCACTCGGGCGAGCACTGTCCTGCTTAGTCTGTTCACACGGCTTATTTTCGGGCAGTAAACGCCCAAACAAATGGCTGAAAAAAAATCAGAAGCAGAACGCCTCCAAACATCTGCCCATTGATTTCCTACAGGACGTTTTTTTCATGTCCGTTTTCATAACAGCCGCGAAAAAGTGCATGTCACTTCAGCCGTTTTTCCATTGAAAAACAGCTCCAAAAACAACCGTGAAAAACGCGAGTGGCTTAAAAAAACATCTGAAAACCAGGAGCTGTTTTCCCTTGAAAACAGCTCCGTATTTTCAGACATTTTTTGTTAAGCGTGTGAACATACCCTTATTCTATAGCCCCAGACAACCCATTTAAAGAACTTTGGCCCGGCCACCGCCTGTAACGGTTCTAACTATTACAATGTAACATTTATCCCGCTTGACATCAACAGGAAAAAATAAAAAAATATAAAAGTTATGGGTCTCATAATATGGCAACCAAAACAATTGTTTTTAATTTTGTACAATTAGTAAAACATAAAAACCTTTAGCACTTTATATGGTACATTAAATGGTGGCATTAAAGAATACAACTCGGCCAGCAAAAAAAAAAACAAGCTACCATACAGCTATGTCTACGGAATAATAGAAATAAAAGTTAAGGCTCTTAGAAGGTGGGGAGGAAGTAACTAAAAATGACCTGGTCCTTAAGGGGTTAAGCAGCAATACATCTAGAAGCCTCTGCATTCTATTTCAGGTAAGGCTACTATGTAGATCTGTAAATATGATGAATGACAACCTTTTGGATCATGTAAATCCCAAAATATGAGAGACATATTTCTATCCAAAGATCTGTTATCTATGTGAGGCAGCTAGTTCTAGACTATGCTAGATCTGTACAATGTATTCTGCCATGTAAACAAAGCACAACAAAAAAAAAAAAACGTAAAAAAAAAAAGTGGAGTACTGTGATGCAAAACCATAAAAAGACCTGTTTACATGTATTTAACTGTACAGCCTTTTCCTGTGTGTATGGACAATAAAAGGAGTATTACACAAAAACAAAAAAGTATTTTAGGTTCTTGAATATCCAGCACATGACTTTTCTTAAATTATAGCTTTTTTTTTGTAGCATCGGTAAGATGCTCTCTATCGGCACCGTTTTTCTCAGTTTTGTAATATAGTAGCAGACAAGTGGTTGATTGTTATTAAATAAAACTTCACCAGTATGGGGTGAAACTGGTCCCAATCCTACCTCACAGATTTGGGAAGTAGTTCATATTATACAGTGGTCGCTATAGTGTACAATCAGCTACTTGCTAAAATACTGACAAAGCACCAAATAAAAATGAAAGCATATTCCACTTCTACAATTCACTGACATTATTTTTAGATGGACTGTTTACAGCTGCTTGTTCTCCCTTCCTGCTCGAAAGGGTATGCCTGGACAAATCCCTGCCAAGATTAGAAACCAGCTCTGAAAAGTTACGCTGTAGGGCTGGGTGTGACCTGAAACCAGTGACATTTCCTTAGTAGTTACACATTAGTAAGACATTGTGTCCAATGGTCCCCCTCAACGTTCACAGTAGCCACCCCTTCCCCTACCAGTAGTCATTCCTAGAAAGCCTCCCAACACAGGAGGAGCACACATCACTGCATACTTCCCCTGCCCCGCAGGAGCGATCCGTACCATCACCCACCTCCATGCATTCTGCACTGTTAAAGCACCCGACCACCAAATGCATGATGGGCAAAAAGCAAAACCCGTTATCCACAGCGATCGTGTTTTGTGCAGCCCTGGTACCATTCACCCTTTTTATCTCTAGTACAATCAGATTAATAACAGATTAGAAAATGTATCCCATATGGTGAAAGAAATGTAATACAGTATAAACCGTATCCTTGGGTTGTCTTCTTGTAAACCTTTATAGCCCGGTATTGCATCATAGCCTGGGCCCACTGGAGGGACAGTCCAACGAAGGTTGTAGGTGTTCTCAAATGAATTTTTATTTTTTGACGTTTTGCAAATAGCTATTCAGCGACTCGTCTGCTTCAGATCACTCACAATCTTGTTTTACAGATCTGCTGTGAAGCAGTTTGTGGGTACAATATCATATGAGCAGGTAGAGCCAAGTACTAGCTTTGCCAGGGGCGGACAGGGTGATTATCCTTCCCTCAATCGCCTAAGGAAACTACAATAATAAGTAAAGATTAAGGGAGGCAAAATTATAATCACAGTGTAGTTCATACTTTGCATATTTTTACGCGGAATTAAAAAAAAAAAAAAAAAAAAACTTCTAAAAATACGCCGTCTTACAAGCCGATTTTTCTCATTGACACTTCAAACATCTGACAACATGCCTGAAATTCAGCTTCAACAATGTGCAAAAATTAATGTTTTAAAAATCTGCTTCGGAAGCTCCGTCAAAAGGACTGTGACGCAGTTCGGCGAGAAAAGTTGGAAGAAATTATTTCTTACGGACAGACACCCTTACGGGAACCCAACAGAACCCATTAAATGCAATGGGTTCCGTTGAGTGCCGTTCGTGTCCGTGATACGATAGACCCGGCACTCTCGTTTTTAATAAATAAAAGGAAACTTGTCTGTTGGATTTGATCTGCCCCATAATAATTTTTTTGTACTCTATCACTTGACTGTCGCTGGACCCTCGTTGTGCGGTTCTGATTTCTTCGTGCACAGAAAGAGTTTAGAAGATGGGGGTTGGTGAGCAATCTTCACTTTTGTTAAAAATAAGTTAGTTAGTGCAACATATGATAGAAAAGTATACACATACATCTACTGCACAAAGGGGGCTAAACCTCAATGCAAACATCCCATCTAGGCTCGATTGACATTTGATAGGAGGGATTGCCGCAGAGACAGCAGGCCACGTGTCGGCTGAAGAAATGGCCTGCAGACACCGAGTAATTTGGATACAGCGCAGGAGGGGTTAAAACGTATTTTTCTGCTTTATTACTGCTGCTTTATATGGATATGTTCTGAAAGGTTTCTTTAGGTCCTATATAGCAGTTACAGTGGTTTGTGGTTATCAAAACTTTTGACAGGTTCCCTTTAAAGTGTAGGTTCATTTATAAGAGATTGTCCAACACGTACAGAATATGAAACCGGTCATTATGACAATGCAAGAAAACGTTTTTTTTTCTGTTACGTACCAACGTGGAAAAAGTGTAACTTTAAATACCGAAATTGCCATATTTCTATTTAAAAAAACATAGCGCATCATTGCTCAAATCACTAGTAGGATCAGTAAATCGAGCAGCGTAGTGGTGAAGAACTAAATATACATATACAACAAAGAGAGCTCACCGGCACGCTGCGCCTTTATAAACTATGTTTAATGCAGGTAATTTAGCAGCTCCGCAGCAATTGCAATAGTCAAAGTAAATAAAGTAGAATGGACCGTCGCATGTGTGTTTGGTTTGTGTCTGCTACACAGGTTTTAAACGCTAAAGAATAACGGACAATTTTAATTGATGGTGGGTGCCACAAGTTCCTATTCTCTTCTACTTCATTCGGGAATACCATTGCCATGAGAGGGTGTAGTTGGTCTGCAACAATGTCTATATAGGTGGTATGTCAAAGTAAGCCCCTCTTCACATCGCAATTCTCAACTACAATTATTGTGCATGTCGGGAAGACTTCCGACGTACACAATAAGATGTGACCACGGGGCTCAATTATCCTATTCTTTTGGACTCCGTTGGGATGGTTTGCATCAGTATACCTTTTATTTGAGGATGGAAGAATATAGTAGTCTACACTAATTGTATCCTGAGCATCACAAAAAATAAAAAAAATGATAAAAAAGGATTTTACCGATTTTAAACATGATATACTTGGGATGGATGCCCAATAGTGGAATCCGATACACAGACTATGTTAAACGTATATGTTCGAAAAGTTCCATGGGGTCCAACTCCAGGGAAGAGCATCAGGTAGCGCTCTGGCCATGGATTCCGGCATTTTATAGCTCCTGACATCACTGTCAACACATAGACCGTGACCGAAGGAGCTTCCCGAGGCCCAGAGTGATTCCAATGCTCTGGCCAGGAGCTCTGGCATGGACAACAGGAACTTACAGTACAAAGAGCTTCAAGTAGCGCTCTATCCTGGGGGCTCAGGCGAATCACGCTATATCTATTCTATATAATGGGATACGTCGTAGGTATACCTCAGGAGTGCCAACATGTACCTCTAACAGAAGGAAAAAAAAAAAAAACATGTTAACAGGGCCTTACATCCACATGAATGACAGGATCCAAGGTTGCCCAGCAGAACTCTGCACAGAGCATCACACTGCCTTTGCTGGTTTGCCTTGTTCCCATAGTGTATTCTGGTGCCATTGCTTCCCAAGGTAAGCAATGCACATCCCCCGGGCATCCAAATGATGTAAAATGAAAAGTAATTTGTCACATCAGGCCACATTCTTCCGTTTCCATTCGCTCATAGCCTGCAGTAACTTTTTCAGCAATTTGTGCAACAGTTGCTCTTCTGTGGGATATGACCAGAACCTTTGCTTCCCACACACATCAATTAGCCGTGGGCGCACAAACTTGTCACCGATTGTCCTTCTTTGGACCACTGATGGTAGTTACTAACCACTGCATACAGTACCAGGAACACCCCACGAGACCTGGCGTTTTGGAGATGCTCTGACCCAGTCATCTAGCCATCACAATTTGGCCCTTGTGAGAGTCGCTCAGATCGTTGAATTTGATGTGTTGGAAGCAGGAAAAATGGCAAACTTAAGAAGGGAGTATCTACTTGCTTCCCAATATATCCCATCGCTTGACGGGTGCCATTGCAGCAAGATAATCAATGTTATTCACTTCACCTGTCAGTGGTTTAGGCCTCATGCACACGACCGTATTTTTTCCCACCCGTAAATACTGGCGTAAACACGGGTCCGGTGTCACACGTATTCCACCCGTTTTGCACCAGTATTTACGAACCCGTGCCCGTAAATATGGGTCCGGTGTCACACATATTCCACCCGTATTTACGAGCACGTTTTTGGCGGCAAAATAGCACTGCACTAATCGGCAGCCCCTTCTCTCTATCACTGCAGGATAGAGAGAAGGGACAGCCTTTTCTGTAATAAAAGTTAAAGAAATTCATACTTACCCGGCCGTTGTCTTGGTGACGCGTCCCTCTCTTCACATCCAGCCCGACATCCCTGGATGACGCGGCAGTCCATGTGACCGCTGCAGCCTGTGATTGACCTGTGATTGGCTGCAGCGGTCACATGGCCTGAAACGTCATCCAGGACGTCGGGCCGGATGTCGAGAGGGACGCGTCACCAAGGCAACGGGCGGGAGACCGGACTGGAGGAAGCAGGAAGTTGTCGGTAAGTATGAACGTCTTTTATTTTTATTTTTTACAGGTTTATACTGATCGGTAGTCACTGTCCAGGGTGCTGAAAGAGTTACTGCCGATCAGTTAACTCTTTCAGCTCCCTGGACAGTGACTATTTACTGACGTCGCTTAGCAACGCTGCCGTAATGACGGGTGCACACATGTAGCCACCCGTTATTACGAGAGCTCCATAGACTTCTATGGACTGTCCGTGCCGTTATTACGGCCTGAAATAGGACATGTTCTATCTTTTTCAACGGCACGGGCACCTTCCCGTGAGAAAACGGGAAGGCACCCGTCGCCAATAGAAGTCTATGAGCCCATTATTACGGGTCGTGATTACGACCCGTAATAACGGGAGTTTTTACGGTCGTGTGCATGAGGCCTTAGGGTGAGGATACACGTAGCGGCAGCCACATGGACAGCAGAGATGTTGCAGGCAATACTGCAGTTTTACACAAAAAAATCCTGCAAACGTTAACTGTTTTTCAGCCGCATGCGGATATGGCTACGTGTCCTCACCCTTAATGTTTTGGCTGATCATATTTTTATTCTAGAGATAATAGGAAAGGGGAAAGGAGGAAAAGGAGCGTGGAGGGTTAATGGTCGCCTTCAATTGTATTGATACCGACTGCAATAGGGACAGAAAGATTATATTGTGCAATGTCCCCTTTTAATATTGCCACATTGTAAAGTTGTCGATGTTACAATGTATAATTGCGACTTTTGTCAAAATTAACAAAGTAGAAATTCTATTGGTTACTATCACTACTTTGATAAAAATAGAAGAGGTAGTGCTGCAAGGATGAATGGTGTATTTGAAGTTCCTTGTAAACGCACTCCGCAAGAGGTTGTATTCAAATTCTGTGAGCAACTGCGTATTGCCTAATTGCGTTTTTTGTTATATTATTTTATTATTTATAATTTTTAAAACTTTCCAATTCGTTATTAGGTCATGTTATAGTACAATATAGACTGCAGAATATGCCAATAGGCAATACGTTCGTTGGTGCGTTTTATGTACAACGCTGATTATTTTTATCACCGTTATATGTACTTTAGTCAGCAGTATGACCATTATCCTAATGAACTGCCGGCTCTTAAACCACCACGTGTTGTGTTTAGGCCGCAGTGCACACAGATAGACAGGCTCTGTTTGAATTGTAAGTGTAACTTAATAAATTCAATCGTGTGATCTGCTGGTTAGTTAGGCCAGCAGATATTCAAGATGCACGCTGTCAAAGCCACGGCAACTCCGTAGCCTGTGGCGGTATTGCCACCACGTTCGTTCGTTCCCCTTTGTTTATCTGTGCGGAGCGAACTGACAGCTCAACACCTTGTAGTGCTGTTGCATAATAATGTATAATATCATGGCAAAACACTGGCAGATTTTACTACTGGACGAAGACCTTAAAGAACATCTCGGTACAACAATCTCTTCAGGTTATAGAAAAAGTAACACTATAAAACAACATATTGTAAAAAGTCATTTTTCAAGGGATTGTATAAAAAAGAAAGAACAAAAATACCCAGGGTTTTATCCATGCGGCCTATGTATAGCCTGTCAAATCCTGATAAAAAAACAGGGTTTCAAGAATGGAAAAGGAGATTATTACAAAATTCGGGAACATATCACCTGTGCCACCAAGGGGGTGATATATGTCCTAAGATGCACGTGTAATCTACACTATGTGGGAAAAACCAAGAGAGACTTGAAATCTAGAATAAGGGAACATATTGGAAACATAAGAAATTATGATAAAGTGGAAATGGAGACAAAAAAACAAAATAAACAGTTCCAACCAACACCAGTGGCCAGACACTTTAAACACAGCCATAATCTCAATTTTAGAGAATTATCAGGCTGGGCAATTTGCCACCTCACTACGGGAATTAGAGGTGGAGATGTGGACTCCTTATTGTTACAAGAAGAGAGTAAGTGGATCTTCAACATGAACTCGGTGAATCCACA
This sequence comes from Rhinoderma darwinii, assembly GCF_050947455.1. Taxonomy (NCBI): domain Eukaryota; kingdom Metazoa; phylum Chordata; class Amphibia; order Anura; family Rhinodermatidae; genus Rhinoderma; species Rhinoderma darwinii. The sequence goes on along the minus strand of NC_134688.1, from coordinate 379,468,395 downwards.
TGGTTTAAACGAATCCTTCAACTTTGGCTGTTTTCTGTAAATAAGTGACACTCCCATTACACCATCCACAATAATTCCAATCTCCCAGAATGGTCAACCTGGAATTAATGTTATTAAAACAGTCTTGGGTCAATTATATATTTGCAATAAGTCCATGAAATGAGGTCATAAATAATAGGAGATCCTGGTATATTGTGTGCAACCAAATGCCATGATCTCAAGGAATATCTACTTAAAGAGTATAGGGAAACAGTGATATTGCTCGCATGAATTCATTTGCTATTGAAGGTAGATTAATTTTTGGGATAATTTATCTAACCGATACAAAGTATGTACATAGGGTTTTACTTAGAAAAGAATGTAAATTAGGACTTTTCCTATAAGGGTCAGCAATTACCAAAAACAATAAAAACATATAAATATTACATAAAACCTTAAAAAATCTTTCAAAAAATCAAGTAAAAAAATCAAATAAAATTAATATAACACTATATAAATAAATAATACATAATAAAATAAAAAACAAAAAATAAATAATAAAGATTTTTGTAGGTCCAAGAATAGAATAATAGAATAATTAAAGTTAACGACAGTCCAGTAGCATATTACTTTTAAATTTATTGAATAACATAGAGCATGCGAAGTGATATCATTGGATATAATATGTCCTAATGTTTTGGACATATAAACAAATGTTAAAGGTTTTTGTTAACCTATTTAACACTGCTGGGGAGAATCCTGCACGAGATGATTTTATTTTGTTTTGTAATCACGGACGGGAACAAAATTACAGTTCCCTTTAGATCAGTAACAGTTTAACGAATCACCATGTAACTGATTGGCTATACTGAATGTCAATCAAACTCTGGGCTTTAAATAGCCTCAGAAACAAAATGCTCCCGCCCCCGGAAGAAGCTGACTTCGGTCAGTGAAACGCGCGTCGGGACTATACCGACCCTGGCAATAGGGAAAGATTATCGACTATAGAGGGCAAGATTAGTGAGAGAAAATCTAGAAATTTAAAATCTAATCTTACCGCAATTAGTTCGTTCACTGCAAACTCAGAACGAACGGAGGTAGTGGCAACAGCACTACAAGGTGTTGAGCTGTCAGTTCGCTCCGCACAGATAAACAAAGGGGAACGAACGAACGTGGTGGCAATACCGCCACAGGCTACGGAGTTGCCGTGGCTTTGACAGCGTGCATCTTGAATATCTGCTGGCCTAACTAACCAGCAGATCACACGATTGAATTTATTAAGTTACACTTACAATTCAAACAGAGCCTGTCTATCTGTGTGCACTGCGGCCTAAACACAACACGTGGTGGTTTAAGAGCCGGCAGTTCATTAGGATAATGGTCATACTGCTGACTAAAGTACATATAACGGTGATAAAAATAATCAGCGTTGTACATAAAACGCACCAACGAACGTATTGCCTATTGGCATATTCTGCAGTCTATATTGTACTATAACATGACCTAATAACGAATTGGAAAGTTTTAAAAATTATAAATAATAAAATAATATAACAAAAAACGCAATTAGGCAATACGCAGTTGCTCACAGAATTTGAATACAACCTCTTGCGGAGTGCGTTTACAAGGAACTTCAAATACACCATTCATCCTTGCAGCACTACCTCTTCTATTTTTATCAAAGTAGTGATAGTAACCAATAGAATTTCTACTTTGTTAATTTTGACAAAAGTCGCAATTATACATTGTAACATCGACAACTTTACAATGTGGCAATATTAAAAGGGGACATTGCACAATATAATCTTTCTGTCCCTATTGCAGTCGGTATCAATACAATTGAAGGCGACCATTAACCCTCCACGCTCCTTTTCCTCCTTTCCCCTTTCCTATTATCTCTAGAATTCAATAGGTGGTGTACACCTGAGCATGGAGGGATAACTTATTCCATTTAATTTAAGAATACAAGTGGAGTTCTCCTCTACGAATCTCATATTTTTATTCCTCAGATAGGTAATCAAATTGTCACTTGCAGTAAAGCATATGCAAGTGTAGATTCATCCTCAAAATTGCATTGTGTGAACAATGACTTACTGGAGACCAAGAACTTGTGATCTAGGCCTATATTTGTCGATCCATCCAAAATGTTACATGTAGGAGACAAATTGGTCACAAATTCACTTTGGTTAATCATTTTTTTTTCTGATTAACATTATGGTGACTTTTCAGGCTAGAAAATATATTTTTTACTCTCCAACCCTTCAAAATCCTGCTGTGGTCCAGTCAGTGCATTCAGAGAACTCTAGCTCCAAAAAGGGTTATTTGCCAACACACAAAGAAATTGCTACAAAAATGACATCATTAGAAGAACCCAAGTTTCTGCAGAAGATATCCAAACAACTCACACTGCAACTCAAGTCATATTAGGTGTGGTTTAAGAGAGAAGTACAGAACACACACACAGTGCAGCTTCTGCAACTTTAGTTCCTGTCAAATTTTGGATGTGAAACATCACTCACGGTAAGTCAATATACCAGAGAATTCTATAGATCAATTTTGCATTGTATTTGAATTTTACAAGCATCTTTGTATACCAGGTTTTATGTCCATGCCTAACTAAACCCACCAAAAAATTATTAGAATGTAACCAAATAAAGTAAAACAACCATTATCCGGAGCGTATTATCCCATTATGGATTTGCGCTTTGGTTTAGGTTAACCATGCAATGCAAATAACGGTCTTGGTTAGAATTGGCCACCATGCAGTCGATTAATCGTATGAAGGATCTGACCATCTCAGAGTGGTGAAAGAACATCCGTAATTGTACCAAGCAAGGTCGCACGTAAGCAGGCTGCAATCATATGCACTTTTACCAAATTATTTCACGGTGTGCATTCAAGAAAAGACCGGTTCTTGCATCTCTATATTCAGCTCTGCTAATCCTGCTCCCAGTCTTTCAGATAGTAGTTGTCCAGATAAAAGGTTGGTGCCTCAGAGGTGTTGAGCGACAAAATGCATCTATCTGTTGTTGTACCACCTTGTGAAATTAATAGACGGCCTCCAAAACCCTTTAGGCGCTATTCTTGCCATCAAAATAGTGGAAACCTTGACGGAAACGCAACACGCTTAGAAGTCAAAGAGATCAGTTTGTTGCCGTTCGGATATGCCATAAATTGGATTGGGCACAGAATCATGGCTTCCGTTACGAACATTTGTACAAAGCCTTACACTGACAGACTACACATAGTTGCGCTTAAAATTCTATTGTACGTGTACATACGTCTGCTCAAAAAGCACAAGCGATGGGGTAGCGCCACAGTCGCTTTGGGTGTGTCATATTGATGTTGATATGTAAAGCTCTTCGTGGTCATGATAGATTTTCTCGTAGGAATCTTTTTAAGCACATCTCTACTAGGCTCAGCGGGTCGATTGCACTGTTGATGTTGATGTAGATGTGGTTACGGCTATGGTTGCGACTTTAAAGAAAGATTAAGGTTAACTTATTGGCGCAAAATAGCAGTTGTTTAAAAATACCTATATAGATATATACTTTCCCTCCAACTTATATTACAGCATGCTATAGGTTTCTAATTGCTGTATGAATATATGTGATCTGTGACCCCGAAATCGGAATTTATTTATGCGGTTTAATATTGGTTTAAAGGCTATGTAAACCTTTGAAAAGGCAAAAAAAAAAAAAAAGTTTGTCTGTGACACGCAGGATCCACCTGTAAACCATCACATCTAAGTTATGAACTTCGATGTGATGGTTTACAGGTGGATCCTGTGTGTCTCACTGTCACTGAACCAGTCAGGTCCGCGGGACTGACTGATTCAGTGAATAGCGCTAGACAGAGCAGCTATATCTAAAAATGTAAAAATAATTTTTAATAAAATGTATTTACAAAGTCACACAAAACACGCTGACATACCTTTTTATTAAAAAAAAAAAAAAGTTGCCTTTCAAAGGTTTACATAGCCTTTAATAATGTATGTGCAATTCACAGTATATACAACAGTCATTTTCCTTGTGTTTGCAGACCGCCTACAGACAGCATGATTAATGATACAGAATGCCTCCACTTCAGCGCCATTACCTTCACCGGTCTACCTATAGTTTATTCACTGATGTTTTTGCCGAGTATTTCTGGAAACATCATGTCACTCGTGATATTCAAAAGACTGAGCAGAAAGACATCGACACACATCTATCTCATTAACCTTGCCATCTCCAACATGGTTGTAGTAACTGGCATACCCTTTCAAATAGTTTACTACAGCCAAGCAGAGAACTGGCCCTACAACTCTGTGCTATGCTCCATTGTTTACCAAGCGGCGAGCATACTCACACATTGCAGTATGTGTGTGAGCATCGCAATTTTCTGCTGGATTGCAGTGAGTCGATATGCTACGCTAGTAAGACATAAAGATCGGATGCGGGTTGCACCTAAAACCACATATGAAAAAATTATTTTTGGACAAATTCTTAAAACCTTCCGGAAACCCCATTTTGCCTTTTATCTGTGTGCTGGTATGTGGTTCAGTTTGCTATGCCCAAACATAATATTTTTTCTGCTAAACCTGGATCTTGCTGCAGATAAACATTGTTTCCATAAAGAAGCGGACATTGTTCAGCAGGCATATAGGATTACAACCACTATAGAGTCAACCTGTTTTTTCATATTGCTCCTAGTTGTATTGTTGTTTTACTACTTTTTTATCAAGCATATGCAACAGCTTCAAGCCAACAGCTGCATAGAAGAAAAGCATCTAGTTTATACCAAGGTAAAAAACAACATCATCATCATAGTAGCTTTACTACTGCTCTGCTACACGCCTTATCACATATCCAAGCTTATCTTGGTAGGATTTGACGACTCACATGGATGTCAACAGCTAAGTGCCCTGATTGAAATTAAAAATTGTTGTTTGTGTCTTGCGGAGTTCAGAAGTTGTACAGATCCCATTGTTTATTTTTGCTTAGACGATACCTTTAAAAATAATTTTCCATTTTTGCTTAAAAAATGCTCTAAAGACGACGACGTCGTCGTCTGTTCATCAACGGCAAACAATCAATCGACTGTACAAACACCAACCGTATCTGGGAGGATTATACAAAGCACAGTAACAAATGAATACAGTGTCTAACAAGTTAAAAACAAAAGAAACATAAAATGGTCGGAACAGTCACATTACAGATTTATAGGTATCTGATCAGGCTTACTGCAGCATCAGTAACTTGCTAATAATAGAGAGCAAACCTAAAAAGGATATTTACAGCCCCAAAACAGCAGAACCAGGTGAGCGCACAGACAAAAATACATGAAAAATTAAACAAATTGCCAAGGGCAGAAGACCAGAGGTTAAAAAACAGACTGGAAACCGGTAAAGACGTCATGAATGCAATTACTACACGGAGCCAAAAAGAGCACGGGGACACTGCTGAATGACCGAGGACAAAAACCAGACTCCGTGGGGCTGTAAATATACTCGTATGGTCTGAAATGTGTTCACAGAGGATGAATTTGGATTTTAGAGTATGGGGGACGACGACTTCATCTAAAACATATAACATAAGCCCAGACACCATTTTATTTTTAATGCTAAACCTTCTCAAGGAAAGTTTAGAAATAACAGATTAGGGAAGGAGCACACACGCAGTGGCCGGAAGCTGCTAATCTTTGAGCTACACACGGAACGTTTCGTGGCGAATATTTTTATAGGGAGTTTTAACCCTCTAGGCGTTTTTTTTTCTCTAGAGCCATAACGATTGTGTTCTTTTTCCATAGACATAGCTGTGTGAGGTCTTTTTTTGTGTTTTTCTTTGTAGGCAGAGTTATATTTTTTTTTAATCGCACCATTTTGGAATGCATAACTTATTGATTAACTTTTATTAACTTTTTTTGGGAGAGAGGGGGAGGGAGTTGTTTTGTGTTGCCATATTCTAAGAGACATAACCTCTTTATTTTTCCTGCCAACGTAGCTGTATGAGCGCATGTTTTTTGAGGGATGACTTGTAGTTAATAGCGATATAATTTTCAGCTACATTTGACCTTTTGATCACTATTGTTTTATTTGGAGGGCAGGGTGAACAGAAAACAGCAACTGACATTGTTTTTGCGACATTCATTGTTCAGGTAAAAATGTAATAGCTTTGTTATTCGGGTCATTACAGAAACGTCTATATCAATTATGTGCAGTTTTTTTCTTTCTTCATAATAAAAGCATTTTCTAAGGGGGAAAAAATGGGTTTTTATTTTTTTTTTGTTACTTGGTGTTTATTTTTTATTATAAACTTTATTGATCTATTTTCCCCTTCTTTTTTTTTTTGTCCCACTATGGGACTTCACTTTGCGATCGCCTTTATAATACACTGCAATACTTCTGTATTGTAACGTATTATGCCTGTCAGTGTAAAATGGACAGCCATTCTATTAGGCCCTCCCTCTGTCAGGACCTACACTGGGATCGAGTGACAAGTGCAGTATAAAAAGGTGCATCCAACAATGCATTCCTCTGGTCTGCAGGACAATAGTTAAAAATAGGAAAAATTTAGCACAAAAATTCTGTGTGTTGCCCTAGCTTAGATCAAGTCATAATTACCTCAAAGACCAAATCATTTTATTTTTACCCTCCAAGGATTTAAAACCCAAGCACTCATAACATTTGTATTTTTTGTTAGGAGTCAAAAGACAGACAGAATACCCACGTGGCGTTTTTAATGCAGTTATATTACTAGTATGGTACATACCAAGGCCTCATACACGTGCATGGGGGTCGTATGGCTCCTTCGTACGTTGCCTCTGTGCACTGCTATACAGGCTTCTTCCGGCAAATTATTGATAGAAATATTCTCCCCTAGAAGCATTTGCACTCCGACCTCTGTACCTCCGTATGCTTCTCCTTTCATACAGTGTAGCCCCTATTTATCTCTATAGCAGCCCTATTATTGCTCTGCACAAAACAAGACAATATGGCCGTGTACATGAGCCGTAAAGTCTACCAGTAAACATTACTTTAGTATATTGCAGCAGCATTTCAAACATTATAGGTCTTCCTGAGGATATATGGAAAAACACTAAGGAAGCATAAGACTTTAGTTCAAACCAACCTTGAAATTGAAGTAATGAAAGTGCATTGAAAACACGTTTGTGTGCGGTCTTTTAATTTGTATTGAAGATGGGGGACGGTGGGTACAAGGACTTGCATACTTCAAGCATTAGAACACGATATCTGATGCAAATGGATTTCTCTGTGAAGTTATAAAGTATGTGATGCCTTGGAAAAGTTCCTTTTAGCTGGAATTTGATGGTACTTATTTTTATATTATTTGATATTAAATATTTTTTGTATGGGGAAGAGAGTAAAAGAATTTTACGGAAAGGCTTCCACTTTTTTTTTTTTTTATCATAAAGGTTGGGGATGCTTTAAAAGATGTTAAAGTGAAAACACAAAACTGCTTGAAAATAGGCCTTATAAAATTACACTGAATGCCCCATGGTTCACGGATACACATCCGCAGCTGTCCGTATTTACGGAAATCGCCCATATGCTTCTATGGGAGAGTCCGTGCCATAATTACGGGCAAGAATAGATTTTATATTTTTTTTTCAGGAAGGACACCCATCCGTAAAAACACTGAAAAGGTGTCCTTGGCCAATAGAAATGAATGGGTCTGTAATTACGGATGAAATACACGGTCGTGTGCATGGGGCCTAAGGATAGAAAAAAAAAAATGTTTCATTTATCAGTCACCAATTTCTGGGGGTTAGGTAGGAGTTTAGGGCCTATGTGTAATATGTATACATATTACAGGGCCCCGTATATCTTGGTTGTATGGAGCTATAATCTGACTGTGTATGAGAGCTAACAAAAAGACAAAACAAGAGCAATTTATTTGAAATAGAAAAAAAAAAAACAACATACCGACCCCCCCTCCTGCCATACTAGCGACGCAATCCTCTATTCTGAGCACAACCCGACCTCCTGGTATCACGGTTTATCCCATGTGACAGCTGCAGTCGATCAAAGGATTAAGCGGTCATATGGACTACAGCATCATCCCAGGTGGGCAGGCTACGCTCCAGAGGGACGCGTCGCCATGATTACGGCTAGGGTAATTATAAACTTTCTTTTTTTCCCTGATTTCTGCGCGGGCACGCCACCCAAAAAGTTGCACCACAATTTGTGCAGTTTTTCGGATAAGAATTCCCTGCAGGTTCCAGGGCGGATAAGCTGTGAACTTTTACACAGCGTATTCACGCAGTGTGTGCCTACCCAAACAATGGACCCGTGAAGCCACATAATGTTCCCTTTAAGGGCTATGTACACCTTTTGCACAGTTTTAATTTTTTGCTTGCATTGTATGTTTTTTGCAAAATAAAACACTTCTAATTAGTCTTAATTAAAAATTCCCTATCATTTGTCTTCTGTGCCTGCCATGTATTTCAGTACATGGCCAGCTGCTGTATTCAGTTCTCTCTCTGATCCGTCAGTCAGTAGCTCCTCCTTTGTATGAGCATTTAGTCTGACATTGGCGCATGTGCAAGGTCCGACTGGCATCTGCTGTGCAGATGAGAACAGGAGGGAGAACACAGAGAAGGCTGCGCGTGCACAGGAAATCCACACAGCCACAGAAGAGAACATGTGACCAGTGCTGGGAAACGCCCCTTAGAAAAGAGAACATGTGACCAGTGCTAGGGAACAACCCTAGCGAAGAGAACATGGGACAAGTGCTGAGGAGCGCCCTCTAGAGAAGAGACCGTGTGCTAGGGAACCCTCAGAGAATAAGTATGAATGGAAAAAAGATTGCAAACTGGTTGACCGCTGATGAAGACATAAAAAAGAAAGCTCAATGAATACAACATAAGTGCTTTATAACTTTTTTTCTGCAGGGACTGTGTGCATGAAAAATCAATATACATGCATGTTACTTAGGTTTCCATAGCCTTTAAAATACAACTTTAACTCCATTAAAGGCACTCAATATAGTGTAAATAATATAAAAAGCACAATTCCTGCTACTATGCTCTTAACACAATGTATATAATGGTATTGAAGTAACCTGATCTATATTAGTATAAATTCACAAGCAGCAAAGCCATTGCAGAAAATTCTGTGACTGAAAATCTGTTTCATATACACTACCGTTCAAAAGTTTGGGGTCACCCAGACAATTTTGTGTTTTCCATGAAAACTCACTTATATTTATCAAATGAGTTGCAAAATGACTAGAAAATATAGTCAAGACATTAACAAGGTTAGAAATAATGATTTTTATTTGAAATAATAATTTTCTCCTTCAAACTTTGCTTTCGTCAAAGAATGCTCCATTTGTAGCAATTACAGCATTGCAGACATTTGGCATTCTAACTGTTAATTTGCTGAGGTAATCGGGAGAAATTTCACCCCATGCTTCCAGAAGGCCCTCCCACAAGTTGGATAGGCTTGATGGGCACTTCTTGCGTACCATACGGTCAAGCTGCTCCCACAACACCTCTATGGGGTTGAGATATGGTGACTGCGCTGGCCACTCCATTACAGATAGAATACCAGCTGCCTGCTTCTTCCCTAAATAGTTCTTGCATAATTTGGAGGTGTGCTTTGGGTCATTGCCCTGTTGTAGGATGAAATTGGCTCCAATTAAGCGCTGTCCACAGGGTATGGCATGGCGTTGCAAAATGGAGTGATAGCCTTCCTTATTCAAAATCCCTTTTACCTTGTACAAATCTCCCACTTTACCAGCACCAAAGCAACCCCAGACCATCACATTACCTCCACCATGCTTGACAGATGGCGTCAGGCACTCTTCCAGCATCTTTTCAGTTGTTCTGCGTCTCACAAATGTTCTTCTGTGTGATCCAAACACCTCAAACTTCGATTCGTCTGTCCATAACACTTTTTTCCAATCTTCCTCTGTCCAATGTCTGTGTGCTTTTGCACATATTAATCTTTTCCTTTTATTAGCCAGTCTCAGATATGGCTTTTTCTTTGCCACTCTGCCCTGAAGGCCAGCATCCCGGAGTCGCCTCTTCACTGTAAACGTTGACACTGGCGTTTTGCGGGTACTATTTAATGAAGCTGCCAGTTGAGGACCTGTGAGGCGTCTATTTCTCAAACTAGAGACTCTAATGTACTTGTCTTGTTGCTCAGTTGTGCAGCGGGGCCTCCCACTTCTCTTTCTACTCTGGTTAGAGCCTGCTTGTGCTGTCCTCTGAAGGGAGTAGTACACACCGTTGTAGGAAATCTTCAGTTTCTTGGCAATTTCTCGCATGGAATAGCCTTCATTTCTAAGAACAAGAATAGACTGTCGAGTGTCACATGAAAGCTCTCTTTTTCTAGCCATTTTGAGAGTTTAATCGAACCCACAAATGTAATGCTCCAGATTCTCAACTAGCTCAAAGGAAGGTCAGTTTTATAGCTCCTCTAAACAGCAATACTGTTTACAGCGGTGCTAACATAATTGCACAAGGGTTTTCAAGTGTTTTCTAATCATCCATTAGCCTTCTAACAGTTAGCAAACACAATGTACCATTAGAACACTGGAGTGATGGTTTCTGGAAATGGGCCTCTATACACCTATGTAGATATTGCATTAAAAACCAGACATTTGCAGCTAGAATAGTCATTTAGCACATTAACAATGTATAGAGTGTATTTCTGATTAATTTAATGTTATCTTCATTGAAAAAAACTGTGCTTTTCTTTCAAAAATAAGGAAATTTCTAAGTGACCCTAAACTTTTGAACGGTAGTGTATATCTGTATGTGGTTGTTTCTGCGCCATGTGCGTGGGTCTCTGCATATTCCATTCAGATGAATGGGACAGTTGTTGCAGAAATTTCTACAAATCTGCCACGTGTGACCATACACCTACATGGACGGATATGCCACTGCAGCCAGTACTCCCACTCAAGTGGTTTAGTGCATATGACCATAACACTTTGGTCTATTAAACTTGCGACAATGTCGTTATCGCCCCTCATCATAAGCTTTGCCAAACAGGCAGTTTCAGACATATCTGGCCAAATTTTATATTCAGACCCATCACAACAACGCTCAGGCTATGAGCAAAGGGGCAGGGCCCTTCTTATAGCCCAGGGTGATCATGGGCTAATTCATGATAATTCCCATGTGCGTCCGCTGGCCCTTTAAGGCCGAGCACGCGCACCCTACGGGACACAGCGGACCGGAGTGAAAGTAAGCGCTGGCGTCTCCTGGGAAGGAGATGTGGGCCAGCGCTCACAGAGCCGCTGTAGCGGCCATGGATGCTACACATTGCCATTGATTTCAATGGCAATGCTTCAGTTGCAGTTGGTTTCAGTTTGTTTCTGTTCCGTAAAGTTTCCCTTTTTTTTTTCACGTAAACAATAGCATAGTAGACTATAGTTTCCGCAGAAAAAAAAACCAGAACAGAAACCAACTGAAACGGAAGCAACAGAAACCAACTGAAACGGAAGCATTACCATTGTAATAAAGGATAGGTCATCAATTTTAATAACCTGGATAACCCCTTTAATCCATTTCGTATAGCCAGGTAGTGTTGGACTGGTATCTCTTGGGCCCACCAGAGGAAAGGATTCACAGGGGCATCAGGAAGTCTCAGTGATGCATACCTGCCATCCATCACTTTACTTCTTACTGCATTACTATTAAAATATTACATTTTAAGATATGTTCTCACATTGCAGATTTCTTTCGACAGTGTGACAAAATATACAGGTAAATCCATGCCGATATTTTCGACACCTAATTCACCCTCAGAGGAGAACAGTAAGCTGCCCCCAACCTGCACGGCTTATGAATGGAGTTCATAATATTTTTTATAGGGTTAGGATTGTTTTTTGCGTTAAGGAGCTCCAAATTATCAACTTGCCTTAACACAGCCAAAACCATATATTTTTGGATTTTGTTTAAATTTAACATATTTTATTAGCAGGGTAAAAGCATGCTAAAAAGGTAAAAGTGAATCCATATGTCACAGCTGATCGGCAAGAAGACCCAGGACGATACAGGGGGAAACGGCTGCCCACCTCTCCATTGTCCTCCTTCCACCTGCAGCTATAGGATGTAACAAGAAGGGTGAAAGTGACAAAATACCCTTTGTTTGCTTGTAGCCATTACTTGGTGTCACAATTTACAGTAGTTGCTGACAAAGGGCTCCACAGCATTAGGTTTATTCATGGTCATCATTCCTCTATATTGTGACATTGAGGAAGTTGTAGTTTTGTCCCCATAGCAGATTTGGTCAGTGACTTCATGTCCAGGGAACTTCCCTCCACCGCACAACCCAATCCACAGTTCCAACTTAGTCTTCCAGCATTGCCCACATCTCCCCTTATGCAACTTCTCATGCCACCGCGGCCCTCTCCCATGTGCTGTCCCACCACCTTCACTCAGGGGATGTGCCGTTAGAAATAGAAATACATTTAATGGTTAGGGTTGTAGATATTTCTCTTAAGAAAAAATATTTAACATAAAAAAAATATTTGTTTCCTACCCTCTGAACTAGGGCTGGGCAATTAAATGAAGAAATAAACCAAAATTCAGTGCAGATAACCGCCACTATCTTGCACATCGGTCAGTTTTTTTCCCGGTTTCAACTAGATCTGCGTCCTCGGGATGGAGATACGGTTGAATACAATGGTAGAGAAGGGGGCCGTTAGGCCCCTGCTCTACCATTAACTACATAACACCGGCCGCTCATGCATACAGGTGTGAGGCAGTGGCGTCATCATGCCTGCCTGCGGCCAGCCACACAGACTGGAGTAGCAGAGGGATCTACTCCAATCGTCGTTGGAAATGGGTTAGGGTAGTATCTATTTTGTTATTTTTATTAGGCACTATTGGGGCTGTGTGTGGGCATTATACTGCGTGGATGCAGTTGTGGAGGCATTTTACTTCTGTGTGGGGGCATTATACTGTGTGCGGCAGCTAAGGAGTGCTTTATATGGTGTGGAGGGCAGCAGTGGGGGAATTATACGGTGTGAGGATCACTATGGGGTCATTATACTGTGTGGGGGGCAGTGTTAAGGGGTATATTATATACAGTAGAATACAGCAGGCTCAGGGAATATATATTAACACAATGGCCTAGCATGCAAGTAGGAGGTGTAGAATGCAAAAGGGGTGTGGCCTAAACAATTGTTCATTAACCATAATCGAGGTTACATATTCCATTAATCGGGATTTTGATTTAGGTCAGTCGCCCAGCCCTACTCTGAACTTGCATTTTTATCAGATTGTGTTAGACCAAAAAAAATAAAAAATACAATTCTAGTGCGCTCACTATATACTCTGCTTCAACTAAAGCAATAAAACTACATATGCAGAAAGCTCCCCTAGTGGAGACTGCAGGAAGTCAGAATTTTATCTTTTAAAGGCTAAGTGCACTATGTAGTTTACACTGCAGCCGTCCCGAATTGTATCTATGTATCTTAGAAAAATGGCTGCTAACGAATATTCATTACGGGTTCTGCACGCTTAGAAAACCGGACTCCGAAAATGATTGATCAAACTATTCAGAGCTGCACTGAATGCGATTGGTCAGTGCAGCTATAGCCTGTGGGCTATGTTCACATCTGCATCGGAGGCTCCGTTTGCCAGAGTCTTCCGGAGAAAAAAGCGCAGTATGCAGCGCGATTGTGTCCGGTAAAATCACAGACACCTGACGGACAGCAGACGGAACCGTTGGTTCTGTTATTCCCTTGTTCTGCTCCTCTGACTGAGCAGAACAACAGAACACACCAACACAGGTGTAAACCCAGCCTTCGACTCATTCATACACGAACCGACCATTAAGATTAGTTAGCTTCAATGTGAAAGTTACTAGAAATGGAATAAAAAAATAAATAAAAAAAAAAACACCAAAATGTTATATATTGTTTAACCGAATGCCCACAAGAGAATTTACAGTAAAACTGTATAAAATCTAAAAAATGTATGACAGATGCACAAGTGTTACATTCCGATGCAACACTAGAAACAGTAGTCAAACACATTTTGCTTTTACATGTTTACACACAATAATAAAACACTAGAATTTACTATAATCTACTTTTAGCAATAATTTATTGCACTCCATAGCACAAAAGCATATAGAAAATACAGTATATTGAGCCAGGCTGGGGAAAGATGAAATTAATATTACATTTTGTTTTATTGGTTACATCAAAAGTATGGCAAAAATTCATTCTTACCTTTACATCTCTGTGAATGATATTATTATCGTGACAGTAGCGCAGAGCTTCTAAAATCTGTCGCATGTAGTGGCTGTAAAGAGACCAAACAAATATGGAATAAAGCCAAATATCTAATGTTCCCAATAAAGCATAACCAAAACATCAATTCCTCAGTTATCAAGATCTTTGCTTGCGGTCCATAGGAATCTTTATGGCTTACTCCCAGTGAATAAAAATCTGTCCTGGTCATGTGATTGATACACATACTGTAACCACTCCTTTACCTGCGAGTCCAAGTTCCATCTTGTAATGAGGACACACCGGTGCACAGCTCGTTACATTAAACTCTGTTTTAGACTGGGTTCAAATTGCGCGTTTGCGGCTTTTTTTAAAGCGCTGCGCAAAAAAAACACGCCTCTGAAAAAATATCCACGCTTTTTTTACAAAGTGTTTCAGCTGGAAGCCTGTGACCATTAAAGAGGATCTTTCACCCCCCTTGCGCTTTGACCACTTTTGACTTTCCTGACAGAGCCTCATTTTTCAAATCTGACATGACTTTCTTTATGTGGTAATAACATTCCAGAGATTGTTTTCTTAGGACACATTGGACTTTATGTTACTGGTAAAATTTAGCCGATACAATCAGTAATTAATTGTGAAAAACACTAAAATGTAAAAAAAAAAAAAAATGCTATATTTTGATGTATCTGCTTTTTTTTTTTTAAACTCGCGCCCAGTGTTAAGAGTCTGGCTTGGGGAGCAGTGTCCGTACGGCTCAGCTTGATCGACAGGTATCTCTTTACACAAATGAGGAGACCGGTCAATCAAGCTTGTAGGGAGGGAGAAGCCAGAGGGTAGAACCTTCCATCTGAGCCAATTCTTATTAAAAAGCTGCAGTGCTTTAGAGTAAAACATAGTATAAAAGCTATGGAAAACTTTGACATGGAAAAAAAGTTTTTTTTATAAATGTATACAGCTACCTGTAGTTTAAAAAAAAAATTGCACTAAGTTATTGGCTGCAATCTTCATTCCTTTATCCATGTTCAGACCCCCTGATCTTCAGTTTACAAGCTGCTGGTAGTTTTGGACTTTCCTCATGTGGGCTTGTCCCTCTCCCGAATACATGCTGGATTTGAGTTCTGTGTGACCAGGATGCTGCGGTCTTCCCTTGCTTTCATGTATCAGCACAGCTTTCTCTAGACTGATGTGAGATTCCACCTTTGCTCTCCTATCCCAATATAAGCTTGGATACTGACAGCCTGTGTGATCTGCTCTCCCTGAATACTTGGAATCTTTCCTTCCTCTCCACACTCTGATCTGCTGTGTGTCCTCCCTATTCCGGCTGCTCTCTAACACAGAGAAGGGAGGGCGAGAGCAGATTACATCAGCCTGTCAGGAGCAGCGAACTGACTAAAAGCAGCAACACAGCAAATTTACAGGAGCTGCCCGGACTCTACAGAAGCACAATGGTAAGAAATTTTGAATGACTTATTTAAAAAGTTGCTTAAAGGGTAACTAAATGTTCGACAAACTTCTGACATGTCAGAAGTCTTGATTGGTGAGGGTCCAAGCACCCCCCCACCAATCACTAAAACAAAGTGGCAGAAGTACTCGTGTGAGCGCTCAGCCGCTTTGTGTCTGTTCGGCTTTTTCCGAAAATCAATCGGAGTACGGGCTCAATAGAAAGTCTGAGCCCGTACTCCCAAACATCGGCTTTGCGAAAAATGACGAACAGAAACTAAACGGCTGAGCACTCACACGAGCACTTCTGCCGCTCCATTTTAGCGATTGATGGGGGTCTCAGTGCTCGGACCCCCAGCAATCAAAACTTAGGACATGTCACTATGACGTCAGAAGTTTGTCGAACATTTAGCTACCCTTTAACTTTGCATTTAGGAAGCAAATAAAACAATCAGGGCACCTGTCACAACTATTCTACCCGCGGTTAGGGCAGCATGAATGTTCCGATTGGTTCCCTGTAAGCTTCCGTATCAAATTAACCAGGATTCATGTTCTGTCCTACAGTATTACTGGACTGCTATCACTATCTTCGGAACGGTCTCAAATCAGATTACTTAAAATTAAGTTTAGTTTTATACTCCAAGACCATAGATTTCAATAAATTCAGTGGATTGTCTTTAAAAGGTTACGTAAACCTTTGAAAGCAAATTATTACTTATTTTAATAGAGAGGTCAGCGTGTTTTATGCAACTTTATAATTAGTTTTTACAAAAAAAATATTTTTACTTTTTGAGATGCAGCTGTACTGTATTTTGTACACAGAGCAGCTATATCTTACGCTGAATCCTTTACCGTTCAGGTCTGCGGGTCTTTGACTATGTCGGATTGCGTCAGCGGAAGATACAGCTGCTCTGTATACAGAGCTGCTGTATCTCAAAAAGAATTTAATAAAAACTAAACAAGGTTGCACAAAACACACTATTTCATTTTATTTTTTTAATATAAAGTTCAATCAGTTTTCAAAAGGTGTACATGGCCTTTAACAGCTTAGGGTATAATGATATATTGCTAACCAAGATTAATTATAGTTATACCGTAAGAACAAATATATTGAGAAGCACATTGCAGTTGGGAAATAAACAAAAACAAAGTGACCTTCAAAAACATCTAGTCCAAACTTTATTTACACGACCGGTTGTCAAAACGGCCGTGTAAAACGTCAGTTTTTCCGGATCCCATATAGACGCGAGTCTATTGAGGGATCCGGGTAATGGGGCAAAAATAGGACATGTCCTATTTTTCCCCGGGTTGTTCACACGGTCTGTAAAATAAACGACCGTGGGAATAGCCCCATAAAGATGCATTGATTTTAACGTAGCCATGTGACCGCCGTAAAAAAAAAAAAATATGTCCCTCACCGGGCCGATTATCCCGGTCAAAGTTCTTGAAAAAGTGCCCATAAGGTTTGAGGGTACTGAACAAACAATGGATAATTATAGCAATAGCTCATGAACCAATATAAACCATAAAGATGCGAAACGCAAGTCACTTATTGAAGCACCCAAAATGAATAATGCAGCTAGATATACTATATGGACAAAAGTATTGGGACATTGAATTCAGGCGTTTTATTCAGTCCCATTACCACAGGAGTATAAAGCCAAGCGCCCAGTCATGCAGTCTGCCGTTACAAACATTTGTGAAAGACTGGGTCATTCTGAAGAACTCCCTGTATTCCAGCATAGTACTGTAATTGGATGCCACCATGGCAAGAAGTCAGTTTGTGCATTATTTAGAAGGGAAGAAATTTCACAATCAACTGTGAGTGGTATTACAAAGTGGAAGCGTTTAGAAAGCACACCAACTCCGCTACATACTGGTAGACCACGTAAAGTTACAGAGCAGTCATTGAGTGCTGGGGCGCAGAGTGTATAAAAGTCACCAATGCTCTGCTTACTCAATAACTGCACAGTTCCAAACAAAAACACTGTGCGCTTGTTGGCACGGGTTTTCATGGCCGAGCAGTGCATGCAAGCCTTACATCACCAAGCACAATGACAAGCATCAGATGGAGTGGTGTAAAGCAAGTCGCCACTAGACTCTGGAGAAGTGGAGTGATAAATCACGCTTCTCCATCTGGCAGAAGAGTCTGGGTTTGGTGAATGCCAGGACAACTTTACCTGCCTGACTGCAATGTGCCAACCGTAAAGTTTGGTGGAGGATTGATAATGCTATAGGGATGTTTTTGAGGGGTTGGCCTAGGCCCCTTCGTTCCACTGAAGGGAAATCTTAAGGATTCAGCATACCAAGACATTTTGGACAATTGTACGCCTCCAACTTTTGTAGGAACAGTTTGGGGAAGGCCCTTTTCTGTTCCAGCATGAATGTGCCCCAGTGCACAAAGTAAGGCCCATAATGGTATGGTTGGGTGAGTTTCGTGCATAAGAACTTGACTGGCCCACACAGAACCCTGATCTCAACCGCATCCAACACCTTTGGGATGAATAGAACAGAGATTGTGAGCCAGGCCCTCTCATCCAACATCAGTGTCTCACCTCACAAATGCTCATCTGGATGAATGGGCAAAAATTCCAACAGTCACACTCCAAAATCTTGCAGAAAATCTTGGAAGAGGAGTGGAAGCTGTTTTAGCTGTGGGGGGGGGGGATTAATGTCAATGGATTGGGAATGAGGGGTTATAAAATCTCCTGTATGTGTAGTTGTCCCAATACTTTTTCTCCATATAGTGTATGTAGATGGCTTTGAACAAGGAAAACATGTGACTGCATAAACGATTATTCGCCATCCTACAAACCTGGAAAAGGTTCTAATTTGCGCACAGATGGCTAGTTGGCATATCAATGTGTTCATGTTGAAGTTAACACACTTATGTGGGTGATTAGAAATGCAATATTTTCTAGGCTCAGACAGAATAATGAAGCAGACGTTTACCATAAATACCATATTTTGATGAAGCTTATTACCATTACATTTGGGAAACCACATCTCACTGTCAAAGAACTGTACACTAAGTAGTGAAAACAGAAAATCTGACTGCAAAAAAAAACGCAACACAGAGGGCTCATTAGACTGTTTAATCATAGAAACTCTTGACCATATCAGGTACAGAGGACCAGTCGCCTCTCCTCACATGTCTGTTTTAGTAAATTATTGTATTTCCCATGAACTAACAATTCTGGAGCATCTTTTCTTAGAACTCTATGTTGTGCCGTTCCTCTGTTATTACTACTAGGAATTTATGAATAAAGTGACAACTGGGTGTTACTAGTTGGGGGTGTGCAATAAGTATTGGGGAGGGAAGGAGGATAAGTGTGTGGTTCGATTAAGAAAATAAACTTTATTGAATAGTCAAATATAGAAAAAAGTTAAAATGTCTTCTGTAGTCAATTTCAGTGCAGAAGACCCCCGATTCTGCACTTATATTGGGGCAACAATTAGCCCTTATAAATAGTTAGCATCCATTTCTGCTCCGTTAGTTTTTTTTTTTGTCATTTAACCACTGTTCCTCCAATTAAGATTATATCTATGCTGGCAGAAGGAATGATCGTTGTTATACTCTAATTAGAGACAACAGTTATCCCTTATAAACAGATACTATCCAGTTGTGCTGTCTGTTAATTTGTTTATATCATTTAAAATAGCTAAACAATGTCTATGCTAGCAAAAAGAGAGATGTTGGTTGCACTCCTGCAGGCGCCTCCACCGCTAGTAGTAGAAGCGGAGGAGGTGGGAGAGAGTAGAACAGCTGTGCCGTGCGAGCCGCTCTGGTTTGTGAATCGAGCAGTGATTTTCTCCTGCTTAGCGCTTCCACCGCTAGATTGTAGAGCGGAGGAAGCGGAAGAGGCAAGGCAGCTAATCTCGAAGCGGCTCACTTAAGCGAGTCGCTCTAGGCAGTGAGATGCGCTGTATTGTTATCCCTCACCCACACCGTTTCACATGGAGGCGGGGGTAGCATGGGAGAGCAGGAATGGCCTGTGGGGCTGAAACACTATGGCATGGGTATAATGGTACTATAGGATATCTGACCTATCATTAGACTATTTTAAAACCATTTTAAGCAACCGACGTGCGTTTTGCCGGCATTCCCGACTTCTGACACCCGCCGATTTGACAGCCCTTAAAGAGGCTCTGTCACCACATTATAAGTGCCGTATCTCCTACATAATCTGATCGGCGCTGTAATGTAGTTGACAGCAGCGGTTTTTATTTAGAAAAACAATAAATTTTGAGCAAGTTATGCACAATTTTAGATTTATGCTAATGACTTTAATTGACAACTGGGCGTGTTTTTACCTTTTGACCAAGTGTGCGTTGTACAGAGGAGTGTATGACGCGGACCAATCCGCGTCATACACTTCTCTCTAGTCATGTACTCCGCACAGTGATCTCGCGAGATCACGATGTGCTGTCACTCACTCACACATTAACTTTACTGAAGCGTCTTGATAGTGAATAGACATCGCTTCCAGCCAGGACGTGATGTCTATTCACAATCCCGACACGTCGGTAACGTTTTTGTGGGACTTACAGCAAAGCACATCGAGATCACGCTGTGCTGTCATTTACAGCTTGCTCTCGCGAGATCATGCTGTGCGAGTAAGTCACACACAAACGTTACCGAAGTGCGGATTGGACTGCATTTTCAACCGCACATGATTTATTTTGGAGAAGCGTCGTCCTATACATCTATACAATTAAAAAAAAGTAATTTTTTTTACTAGTTTATAACTTTTGCTTTGTTTTCCACAGAGATGTAGGAAATTGAGCTATTGGAAAAGCCACTTAAATTCCTTACCTCTGGAGCTTTCTATTCTCTTCCTAAGGCCCTGTTCACACTGAGTTTTTGTACACGCTTTTTGATGCAGAAACCGCGTCGGAAAACGCTCCAAAGAACAGCCAAAAATGCCTCCATTTCAATGGGAAGTGGAGGCGTTTGTTTCCTGCGAGCGGAAAAACCGTCTCGCGGGAAAAAGAAGCAACATGCCCTATCTTTGGGCGTTTACGTCTGACCTCCCATTGACATCAATGGGAGGCAGATAAAACGTTTTCTGCGACGTTTATTCCTGCGGCGCTCAATGGGCGTAAAACGTGGCAAACTGTGTGCAGGTAGATCAAAATCAGCCTCAAAATTCCAGGCTGCAAAAAAAAAACAAAAAAACTGTGCAGGGCATTAATGTTTCTGTACATATAAGTGTTAAAAACACATTAACCCCTTGGCAACATCCGACGTTACGTGGGATTTGCATTGCCCAAAAATGAGAATCTGGGCCTGTGCCATATGCGGCGGGTGCCGGCTGTTTCCAATAGCGGATACCCGCCTGCAACAGCAGAGATCGGAAAATAACTCTAACCCTGGCTGTTTAACCCTTCAGATAGCGTGGTCAATAGCAGTTAGACAGAGGTAGGAGGCAAGGCTTAATAGTAGACCACAGATAAAAGGCAATAAAGTATTGCATGAGTGATCTAATGATCGCATGGTGATAAAATCCCCTGGGGGGGGGGGGGGGGGATGAGTAAAAAAAACAAAACAAAACCGTTTGACTAAAAAAAATACATATATTATATAAGCAATAATAAAAAGTAGACATAGTTGGTATTGCTGTATCCGTAAAACTCAACTATTAAAATGGCACATTATGTAACCCGTTGGGGAAAAGGAAAAAAAAAAATTCAGAAGAAAGGGAAAAAAATTCTCACTTCACAAAAATATGGAATAAAAAGTGATAAAAAAAAGTCGTATATACACCGAAATGGTACCAATAAAGACAACAGCTTGCCCCGCAGAAAACAAGCTCTCACACTGCTCTATTGGCCAAAAAATAAAAAAAATATGGCTCTCAGAATATGTTGACAGCACAAAAAAAATTACACGTTTTTCCTTCCTTTACATCATGAAGAAAACGAAAATTTGGTATTGCCGTAATCGTATTTACCCACAAAATAGATTTAACATGCGTCTTGTACATGGTGAATGCTCTAAAAACTAAATCCAAAAAAGAATGGAGGAATCTGTTTTCCTCCATTCCACCGTACAGAGAATTTTTTTTCCGTTTCCCAGTACATTATATGGTACTATTAAAAAAAAAAAATAAATACGTGTCCCACAAAAAAAAGCTCATTTGGCTATGTCGACAGAAAATTAAAAAAATATATAATAAGTTATGGTTCTTGGAATAAGACTATGAAAAAAACTAAAATTGTCCGTCTCCAATGGGTTAATATTACAGAAGTTTAGTATTTTATTCTATTACATTTATGAGGTTACATCCCGACCATACAGTAATCTCTTTTCTGATAAAAGTCTTCGTTTAGACCCGGATAACCCGTATTGGGATGCAATAATGGTTGGTTCACATGTACGGAGGTATCTAAAGACAAGCATGGGCATTTTCTCTCTGTTTTACTGCGAGAGCGAAACTGTGTGAAACATATAGACCTTTCTGAAGATCTGATAAAAGTACATACCTGGCAACGGCTTCACTGTATACAAAACCAGCATCAGCTCTCTTGACAATTTCAAAGCACAAGTCCGCTCCATCCATGCTGTAATAAGAGAATACAAGTCTGTGAGAAGTCGAAAGAACTACTTTTCTAAACACACCTGCTCTAAATATTTCATTAACTACTTCAGGCCATAAGAGAACCGTTGTCTTATAAAAAAAATAAAAAGGGTAACAAACGAGATCAGGTCATTTAGATCATACGGACAGAGTAGCAAATGCAGAGACCCATTATACAGCGTCTTCCAATGGTTATTCATGGTCTATTTTTGCAGCAATTCATTTCAACTAAATACATAGATATAAATTTGAGTTGATGGTGCTTTCCTTGAAGAGGTCAAATCCACTTAGGAAGTGTGGATTGAAACATAAACCAAAAAGTAGATTTAAAAAAATAAATAAAATAAAATAAAATAATAATAATAATAATAATAATAATAATAATAATAATAATAGAAAAGCATATACACTATTTGCCTAAAAATAGCATGGCACAAAGGAATACAGCACAGTAAGAAAATGGCCAGCTATATACTCCATATAAAAAGATTGTCCTTATTCCAGACTGTTTGAGAAGTGCACATTGGATGCTTATACTCCCCACAGGCTACAATTATTCTCCCCAATTTGGTGCTTTTTAAGATTTTTACTTAAAGCGGATCTGTCACTTCTTTATGCTCCCGTACGACTGGGCGGCACGGAGAAGTGACAGACGCGCTGATTTCAGCGTTCTCTCACTTATTTCGTAATGTTAAGTAGTTGCTGAGCATTTCGATTCTATACTTACAGCGCGCGGCCAGCGATGCAGCCGATGAGTCCACATATATTCACGCTGCCCCCGCCTCCCAGCTGCTGGTTGACACTTCACTTCTTCCCATTACTGTACACGCCGCAAATATAAGTTCAAAATACTTAGCAACTACTTACATTTAACATTAAAGGGGCTGTCCGGGTTTTATTTATAGAATAGGAAATGAAACGGTTTCTTAATATTTATGAAGTTCTGCTCACATATCTTTCTAATATCAGTGCGATAGCCTATTGTTATAGCCCTCATTAGTCCATAGTAATTCATCCATAGGATAACTGAATTGACTAAAGATGGCGTCAATCATGTGACCACTACCATTCAGGTAACACTCTCCAGACAAATACTTTATACTCAGTAAAATACTATTAGGGCTTATTGACATGAACGGTATAAATAGGCCATGTGATGTACGTGTTTTTTGTTTAACGGCGGTCACACGGCTGCATTAAAAACAATGTGCTTCTCTGTGCTATTCACACGGCTTCTTTTTTTTTAATGGCCCATGAAAAAATAGGACACGTCCTATTTTTGTCTGTTTTCACGGATCCCTATGTCTGAGGGATCTGCGAACGGTCGTCCCGCACGGGTGCAAATCGGCCGTGAAAAACCAGAAGTTTTTCCTTCACCGATTTGACAACGATTCGCGTAAATAAGCTCTTAAAGAGGCTCTGTCACCAGATTATAAATGTCCGATCTCCTACATAGTCTGATCGGCGCTGTAATGTAGATAACAGCAGTGGTTTTTATTTAAAAAAAACGACCATTTTTGATCAAGTTACGAGCAATTTTAGATTTATGCTAATTCGTTTGACAACTGGGTGTGTTTTTACCAACTGGGTGTTGTATAGAGGAGTGTCTGACGCTGACCAATCAGTGACCAATCAGCGTCATACACTTCTCATTGTCCCAGCCCAGCTTCTTTCACTGCACAATCACACTAACAATGGGCTGGAACAATGAGTATATGACGCTGATTGGTCACTGATTGGTCAGCGTCAGACACTCCTCTGTACAACGGCCAGTTGGTAAAAGTAAAAACACGCCCAGTTGTCTAGTAAGAAACTAATTAGCATAAATCTAAAATTATTTATAACTTGGTCAAAAATGATTGTTATTCAAAATAAAAACAACTGTTATCTACATTACAACGATCAGATTATGCAGGAGATAGAGCATTTATAATGTGGTGACAGAGCCTCTTTAACCTACCTAGTGCAGCATCTCATCATCAGGTCGGTTAGTGTGTGACGTAGCAGCTTTTACATATTCTCCTCTGTGTTTTATTATATTATTTGTTTACAGTTAACTTCAATAACCACTTCCTGACCAGGCCCATTTTTACGTTTTAGCCATGTGCCAATTTAAAAGCAAATTGTTGTTCTATTATTTTTCCAACCTACATGTATTTGGTCTGGTTTTTCTCAGAACATATTGGGCTTCCATATTGTGTAAAAAAAAAAAAAAAATCTTTTACTTTTTAAAAAAACAAAAAAAAAAAAGAAAAATGCAGGGGAAAAACAAAAAAAAAAAAGAAAAATGCAGGGGAAAAACAAAAAAAAAAAAAAAAAAGTGTGTGATTTTCGGTGATTTGTTTTTTTTTAAATATCTGGTGCATGCCACTGGGTAAACACACATGAATACATATTTGGCAACTTCTGCAGACTTCAATGATACCAAATATATCTGCATTTCTTACACGATGGGGTTAAGGTGGTGCCTAAAATGAATGGTGCGCAAACTGGCTTTTAGAGAAAAATAAATGTCCAAAGCTGGTTCGCTGACATCATACGACTACTACAGATGTTGTGACGTTTCCAGTCCACAAAAACTGATGGCCTATCCCTATTGTAAGTAGATTTAGCAGTAATGCATATTTATTTATATTTAGCGGTTTAGGTTACATTGGTGTTCCTAGTGTGCTGTCGCCATTTTTTTGTGTGCTGTATATTTGCAGTCACAGGTGTTCTTGCACCAGTATACATGTTTTGTTTTATTTTGTTGGAATGTGCTGTTCAAACTTTTGTTGTGTTTATGTGATCCATATATGTGGGGTTAGTGACTGCCTCCATTTTTTGTTCTTGCACTCCTGCCATTCTGCCCTGGGTGATTTTAATTAGTTTAATGCTGGTTCCTACCATCCCCAGATATATATGTAGGCTTAGTCCCAGTTCTGGGTGTATGTGCAGTGTAGGTCCCCACATTACAGAGGTCGCCTTGTCGTGGCAGGTGGGCTAACACTTTTTGATCAAAATGTGCACTAAGAACCTCCCTATTGTAAGTAGATTTATCAGTAGTGCATATTTATTTATATTTAGTGGTTTAGGTTGCATTGGTGTTCGCAGTGTGCGGTCGCCATTTTTTGTCTGCTATCCTCAAGATAGACCATCAATATCTGATTGGTCAGGGTCTGACACCCGGCACCCCCCTCAATCGGCTGTTTTGAAGGGGCCACAGTGCTTGTACGAGCGCTGCTTCCCCTCCATTTCCTTTACTGCTCACACTGTGAATGGCAGACACACTTGTAGCCACAGTTCACAGTATCACAGCTTTCTCCCATTGAAGTGAACAGACTGATACTGTGAACCGCTGCTACAAGTCAGTCCGCGATTCACACAGTGTGAGCAGTAAAGGAAATGAAAGGGAAGCGACGATCGTACAAGCATCGCGGCCCCTTCAAAACAGCTGATTGGCGGGGCTGCGGGGAGACGGGCCACTACTGGTCAGATATTGATGGCTTATCCTGAGGATAGGCCATCAATTTTTGTGAACTGGAAAACCCCTTTGACACCCCAAAAATGATTTTATGGAATTTAACGACCTATCAAAGATTTGAAAATCTGCCGTGTAAAATGCGCTTTTATTGTCAGAGTATTTTGCAGGCAGAAAAAAATCTGCCTCAAAATTCCTGTGTGAATTATATGGTGACTTTGGCCACGACACAGGTTGTCCGACCAAAGATCGCTATGTCCCATAGCCTACACCGCAAGTAATGAAAGTAAATGTAGTTGCGTTGCGACCTGCAAGTAACTTCGACACGACAGTTTGGATTTCTTGCAACCGTCATGTCATGGCAACTTGCGTGTTGAGACACAACCACATTGACTTTTATTTCATGCAATCCAGGCTGCGGGTCATAGCAATCTTTGGCCGGTCGACCTGTGTCATGCGTAGAAAAAGTCGTCGTGTAGCAGATGGACAAATTTATTTAGAGAGAAAAGGTTTATT
Organism: Rhinoderma darwinii; assembly: GCF_050947455.1. Taxonomy (NCBI): domain Eukaryota; kingdom Metazoa; phylum Chordata; class Amphibia; order Anura; family Rhinodermatidae; genus Rhinoderma; species Rhinoderma darwinii. The sequence goes on along the minus strand of NC_134688.1, from coordinate 379,442,218 downwards.
GAAAAAAAAAAAAAAAAAAAAAAGGTGTGTGTGTGTGTGTGTGTTTCTTTTCGCTCTGAAGCTCGGTGATACAGCTGTATCATGGAGCTCCTTAATGTCGGCACGCATGTGATCGCTGTGACAAGCAACAACTGGGCGTGTTTACTCGTTTTACCAACTGGGCGTTATGAATAGAAGTGTATGACGCTGACCAATCAGCATCATACACTTCTCATCGTTCCCACTCAGCTTCTTTCACTGCACAGACACACAGCGTGTTCTCGCGAGATCACGCTGTGACGTCACTTCCTCCCACAGGTCGTTCACCAGCGCGTCGGACGAGAGAAGACACATCGGCTCCAGGCGTCCGACAGTTGAATCTGCAGCAGCATATCTCGGACGCCTGGAGCCAGTGTGTCTGTGCACTGCCGGAAGCTGGGTGGGAACGATGAGAAATGTATGACGCTGATTGGTCAGCGTCATACACTTCTATTCACAACGCCCTGTTGGTAAAACGAGTAAACACGCCCAGTTGGTAAAAAAAGAATACATGCCCAGTTGGTAAATCGAGAAAACACGAACCAGTTCTCCATTGAAAAACTAATTTGCATAAATCTAAAATTGCTCATAACTTGGGCAAAAATTATTGTTTTTCAAAAAAACTAAAAACTTTACTGTTATCTACATTGCAGTGCCGATCACATTTAATAGGAGATAGGGATTTTATAATCTGGTGACAGAGCCTCTAATACTAGAATCGTGTGCGTGTGTGGTGGTCACGTGACTGACACCATGTTTAGTCACATTCCATTGGGCTGTGGATACATTACACAGGACTAATCTGTGGGCTATACCACTCTACTCTGTAGAGACAAGAGCCTACTACATGGATATAAAAAAAAAAAAAGAAAGGTATGTGAGCAGAATTTATTAGAAAACTGTATAATCTCCTTTTCAATAATTAAACTTCAAAAATTAAAAGCGGGAAAACCCCTTTAACTAATAAGTGATCGCTCTGTGAAATCAGTGTGTCTGTTACTTCTTTACGCTGCCCTCAGACGGGGCAGCATAAAGTGACAGATCCGCTTTAATTCACAGTTTTATTTGAGCATAACAAGAGGAAACAGCCATTTTATGCACGCACGTCATTAATTTATAAATAATATGCAGTATACGGTATACCACGTGCTTTTCCAGAAGAGCTCAAGGTGACTCTGCTCAGGAGTTCCCCTTTACGCCCTATCTGTGAAGAGATCAGAATCAGAACATTTCTAGCGTTTACGATAGAGGGATAGATAGGAGAGGGATAGATAGGAGAGGGATAGATAGGAGAGGGATAGATAGGAGAGGGATAGATAGGAGAGGGATAGATAGGAGAGGGATAGATAGGAGAGGGATAGATAGGAGAGGGATAGATAGGAGAGGGATAGATAGGAGAGGGATAGATAGGAGAGGGATAGATAGGAGAGGGATAGATAGGAGAGGGATAGATAGGAGAGGGATAGATAGGAGAGGGATAGATAGGAGAGGGATAGATAGGAGAGGGATAGATAGGAGAGGGATAGATAGGAGAGGGATAGATAGGAGAGGGATAGATAGGAGAGGGATAGATAGGAGAGGGATAGATAGGAGAGGGATAGATAGGAGAGGGATAGATAGGAGAGGGATAGATAGGAGAGGGATAGATAGGAGAGGGATAGATAGGAGAGGGATAGATAGGAGAGGGATAGATAGGAGAGGGATAGATAGGAGAGGGATAGATAGGAGAGGGATAGATAGGAGAGGGATAGATAGGAGAGGGATAGATAGGAGAGGGATAGATAGGAGAGGGATAGATAGGAGAGGGATAGATAGGAGAGGGATAGATAGGAGAGGGATAGATAGGAGAGGGATAGATAGGAGAGGGATAGATAGGAGAGGGATAGATAGGAGAGGGATAGATAGGAGAGGGATAGATAGGAGAGGGATAGATAGGAGAGGGATAGATTAGAGATAGAGAAATAGAGAGCAAGAAGGGGGCCAACTTGTCATCTACAATTACGTCTAAAATAAATGAAAACCTGTGAGGTGTAAATGAAGCTCCCCATAACTTTTTAAGTAGAAAGATGTTAAATATTTAAAATGCTATGCCACATGATGTACTGTATTACCGGACTTTACTGGAGTGATGTCACACTTCGACATTGTGTGTTTTTTCTTTTATATGGAAAGATTTTTTTTTTTTTTGTCCTGTGCATTCAAGAGAATTATTCCCAAAATTGCCATGACTGAATTACATTAGTTTATAATGAACGCTTTCGCCAATCTAGTCGCTATGACTGTAGTGCTTTTACGGTGATCGATCAGGAGAGTCCGTGCTCAATATAAGATATGTTGTAGAAATATATGAAGCATTTCACTACACACATTATATGGTTAATACTGTTCAGGGATAATCAGATTAAGGACATGTGAATATGCAAATAAGGTTAAACCTTCATTTTGACTGGTTGGCCACATTACAGGATTGATAGATTAAGTCTGCCACCTTTTGGGCAAGGGTGAAATTGCTGCCTATAGAATAACAGTTTACGAGCTGAAAGGATAACAATTTCCCAGTCACGCTAGAACAATTCAAAACACTATTATGTCAATATTTCCCGATGGTGCACATCTGCGGAGGTGAATTGTAGTTGAATTCCTGTCCCTAACTTTCAGGCTTGAGGTCAAGGAATGATTACAGGCACCGCTATTAAACTTGTATATACATTCATGTTCCGACTGCACAAGTTGTACTGTAATGTCGTCCCCTGTCATTACACAGACTGTTTTATGGGGAAAGCTCTTGCTATAAACCGCCACTTTTAAGGACTACCACATGTAAACGGTGTCCAGATTGGCCGACTCGGAGGCTGCATAGCAACAGATAAGATTATAGACTTGATAGATACCCACCATACAGGTTTGCATAAGTATTTATATAACACACCAAAAATAGAATTCAGATTTACCAAACTGTCCGATAATAACGATCTTATATCACCATTTCTCAGATTCTGCACACATATAAAAACATTGCTATGTCTCTTTTCTAAAAAGGTGTATTAAGTCAGTGTATATATAGTGATTCATGGCAACCAATCACCACATAGACTTGATTTTTCAAGATCTTTATAAGAAATCAAGGTTGCAATGTGGTAGGTTGCTATGAGCAACAAAAGAAAGTTAGGCAGTTTTCATGAATCTTCCCCAAAGAATGGTATAATCTGAAACAAAAGTATCCACAGATTGTATGTGAAATATATTTTATGGAAAGTGTAAAAAATTGTAAAGTCTATATACAAAAAAAGGGGATAAAGGTCAGATGTGCGATCAAAAAAAAAAAAAAAAAAATTATTAAATTGAAAAAAAAAAAAAAACAAAACAAAAAAAAACACTCCAGTGTCTTGTGTTACATACTTGTTACGGCACCCCTTGTTGCGCTTTTGATTCCCTCTTAGAGGGTCCACCTAATGTGTTAGGGGCTGGTGAGCAGAAGCAACTTCTAGTGTGCCGATTCTTAATGGCTGGCCTGCCCAATGGTGAGAATTACCCAGCCGCCTGTGGAGCTGTACAGTGACACGGAGATACGGAGCATGTGCACCCTCCAGAACTGGAAACATTCACATTACTTTCAGAAAATGGTGGTGTGCCGGATCCGAGGGATACCAATGGTGCCCGACGAACCCCATTGGCCTCTGTGGCCCATCGAGTTTCGTTATGGGGTCTGTTTTGACAGGATGAATAGCGCTGCATGCTGCGCTATTCTTTGTCAAATATGACAAAACTGCAGAAAGAGGCTCCGACTGTAGTGGTAACAGAGGTGGATGTTCTGAAAAGGAATCAAAACAACACCATGGGGCGCCATATCACGCATGTAACAGCAATATCTACACGCAGGAGCTTTTTTTTTTTTATTATTTATATTTATTAATATGTAATCACATAGAAACCACAAAACATTACAAAAACAGCCATTCAGAACACCATACACAATTTAAAAAAATTACTTGCGGAAAGCCACGATATTGATCATTAAAAACTCAAGATGGGCAGCAACTCAGGTCAGACCAGCAGTGTCATTCACATAACCCCTAACGTTAACTGCATTTTGTGGCCTGCTTCTTTATAAAGATTTGTAAAAAATTAACAATATTAAAAAAAACACACAAAAATAGCACAAACTTACAATTCGAAGACCATGTAGAGCATTCCATCCGAACTGTACGTCTCCAGGAGCTCCACAATGTGTGGATGCTTCAGCATGTGACATATGCTGGCTTCTCTCTTCAAATCTGCAAGAACAAAAAGTAATACATAATGTTAAAAGCAGACGGACCCTGGATCGCATGTTCTTTGCCTTTTAGACTTCAAAATGCAGAGTAAATATTTTTTAATAAAGTCAGCAATGTTCTCTGTACAGTAAAGACATTTTAGTGGGTTTTCGTTATAATAGACATTATACAAGTAGTATGATGCAGATAACTGGTAATGACAATATTATATCCCATTGGAGACTTCATATAAGAGAACGCCTTTTAAAGTGCGTGAGAATAAAAATCGGCGATTTATATAGAGCTCATAATTTTGATTCTTATTAGATGTCCAAAGGCGGACTGGGTAAGCCAAAATGTCACATACCTATATCACCCTAATTCGTACAATCGAAAAAACCTATTAACTCTTTTGTTCTACTTCTCTGCAATGCATCCCCTATTTAAGACATGCGTTCCTCCAATAATGGAAGCCATCTTTCATACCTGCTTTTGGCTTCATTGGTGCCCTGTACCCTTCGAGTCCCATATTTGAATAGTTGCTTGTGACCGCATTGGTCTGTATGGAGTCTAGACTCTCCGGTCACAGACAAAAAGTGATGATGCAGATCTCATTTGGAGCAGAGGATCACAAAAGGACAAGGACTGCAATGTTATATGGCATGTTACGCAAATATTTTTGTTTGGTCACCAAGCTTATACACAGGACATTATATATATGTCCGAAAGATGCGAGTCCCACCTAATCCCCGTCCTACCTTACGCCGCTCCAGCCACTGACTTACAAGTTGGCTGGGTCTCCCGGAACTAGACAAGCTGGTTTTGCTACGCGTTTTGCTACATTAAAGTGAATGGGAGGTACGGAAGTAGTGTAGCACAGTGATATATGCTGTTGCCGTAGCTCCCGAGCAGAGGAAATAGCGTAGATTGCGGTGTTACACTGTTTTTGTAACTAATTCACTTCTATGAAAGTTGCAGAAAAATCATAGCAAAACGCACTCTGCTGCTCCTGGAAAATTTGGCCACCTTGTAAGTCAGTGGCCAGAGCCCGGCTTCAAAAAGGAAGGACGGTGGTCAGGGGGCTCCGTTCTAGAGATCGGAACAGGTCCCAGAGGTGGGACCCGCATCGATCAGACATATATACTAATTTTACAGGATATGCCAAAAATGTCCACGATTGAAAAATAATTCACATAATAGCAAATACTTGACCGGTATGTTATGATGGTTTGGTCATTAAAACCTCTAACTTATTAGAATAATATTTTGGCATGTTGCAGTCTTCTTCAGACTCCCAGCACCACATTCGGAGAGCTTTATATAAATCAGACACTAAAGGAATAACCAAGTGTTGTTACATTTTCAGTTTTACTCCTTTGCATACTAAAATCAGGAAAAGATTTTCTTTTAGAATGATTTGTTTTATATTTTTATTATTTTTGCCTCTGCGGAGTTGTATTCCCATGTTAAAATATATGTAATGAAATGTTAATTCCTTTTTACCTTCACATGTTCTCCACATATCACAATATCATCTCAGATCCCAGTAAGGCCTCATGCACACAACCGTAGCCATGTGCACGGCCGTGATTTTCGGGCGGGCCGGCCGGCTGCGGAGTGTCACCCGCGAGCCGCCCGCAAATCGCGGACCGTTCACACGGCCGCGTCCATTATTTTCTATGAGCCTGGACCACAGAACACGGCCGTAATAAGACATGTCCGTTCTTTCTGCGGTCCAGGCTCCTGGGCCATGCACGGGCCGTGGAAACCATGTGCATGGGCCCCATAGGAATGAATGGGGCCGCAATTCTCCCGTGGATTTTTGGGGGAATTGCGGCCGCAAAAGCACGTTCGTGTGCATGGGGCCTAAGATAAAAAGGGAAAAACGTAAATTGGGAAGAGGCCTCGTGATCTATCAGCACATCAGACTCATTTAACTTACGGAGTAATGTCAGTCATTTCCAAACGTTCACAGCAATGCTGCTTCTCGTTCTTCTAAATCTAATTCTTATTACAGTCACAGTGACAGCTCAGCACATATAGGAGACAGATCAGAGGATCCAGCGGAGGAGAATGCTCCAGCGCTCAACACTCACCCATAAAGCAGGATTTAAGTATGTTTCTGCATTGTTATTCTCTGAACTGCTATAAAAGCACAAAGTACAGGATGTCTGTCATCCAATGTTCTCTCGCATTGTTTGCATTTTGCCTGAAGGTACTTGATGAAATGAGTCTGACATTCTGCTCATTACAGCAAGTGTAAGTAATGTGGCAGAGAAGATAACCAACGAAAGACAAAATACGTCAAGATTCCTGTATTACTTGTGTTATGAATCTGAAGACTATAAAAAGCTTCCAAATAATTATGTAATCTAGAATATTAATATATGTTTTATCACTCACTTATCTAAAAATACAAGGCTGGGTCAGGTTTTATAAAGCTCACCCAGCCCCTGCCCCTTAATGTTCAGGTAGTAGGACAGCAATCCAATATTCATCATAGAGTCTGGGGTTTCAATTTAACATTTCCTGGCAAGTCTGCAAATAATGTGCTTCTTTTGTATTGTGCTTTTGTGTTTTTTTCGCCACGGTTATAAATAACAACACTGTTCCCTATAGGCCAGAATCACACATCGTTTTCATGCAGTTTTTGGCTTACAGGGGTTTTCCCATGAAGGACATTGGATATGTCATAAATGTCAGATAAATGCGGGTCCCACCTCAGAGACCCGCACCTATCTCTAGTACGGGGTCCCCGAAACCCCGTTCTAGCTTTACATGCGCACGCTGCCTCCCGGCCACTTACGGTTACATGGTCGAGAGTTACAGAAACCGCGTAACTCGCGGAGCTACGCCCTCTCCGTAACTCCCATAGTAGTGAATGGAAGTTACGGAAGAAGCGCAGCATGCGAGCAACGTTGTTTCCGTAACTTCTATTCAATTCTATGTGAGTTACGGAAACAGCGTAGCTCAGCGAGTTACGCTGTTTCTTTAACTCCCGACCATGTAATCCATAAGTAACTGGAAAAAGGCGAGATTATTAATTTACTGATGAATGGCATTGAGGGTTATATTTAAATCAAGCAATGAATGAAAGACTGGTAATTTATTGAGAAAGGTTGAACTTTATGGACCGGTGTCTTCTTTCAACCTATGCAACGTCTCCTGGCCTTCGAAACCTCTCAGGGAGAGTCCGTTCCCATGTCAGACTCCTTGAGTGTTCCTCTTTATGAAAAGAAGTGAAACGTGCTCACGATTATCCTCCGATTTCACTGTTCCTGTAACATGTCCAAGAGCTCCAGTCCCAAAGGCAGCCCCACAACATTATGGATTATCCACCAGGTTCCACTGTAAGGCTATGTTCACACGGGGTATTTTGCAGAGTTTTTTGACGCGGAAACCGCGTCGCAAAACTCGGCAGAAACGGCCCGAGAACGCCTCCCATTGATTTCAATGGGAGGCGTCGGCGTCTTTTTCCCGCGAGCAGTAAAACTGCCTCGCGGGAAAAAGAAGCGACATGCCCTATCTTCGGGCGCTTCCGCCTCCGACCTCCCATTGACTTCAATGGGAGGCAGGAGAAAGCGTATTTCTCGCTGTTTTATGCCCACGGCGTTCAATGGCCGCGGGCGAAAAACGGCGCGATAATTGCCGCGAAAATCGGCGTGCAGGGAGAGGAATATCTGCCTCAAAGTTCCAAACGGAATTTTGAGGCAGATATTCCTCCCCCAAAATACTCCGTGTGAACATAGCCTAAGAAGGGTGCACTTTATCTGGCAATGGATACCAGCGTTGTTTTATAGACCTAATTAATTAAGCAACTGGTTTCGTTTTTTCCATTGTGGTTTGTCTAACTTTTGGCAAAGTTTCATTGCTCTTCTTTTATGCCTTTCTTTAACCCCTTAGTGACCAGCCCATTTTAGGCCCTAATGACAAAGCTATTTTATTCGTTTTTCTATAGTCGCATTCAAAGAGCTATAACTTTTTTATTTTTTAGTCTACATAGCTGTCTGAGGACTTGTTTTTTGCGGGATTAGATGTGCTTTTTAATAGCACCATTTTTGGGTACATATAATTTTTATATTAACTTTTATTAACCTTTTTGGGGGGGGGATTATAAAAAAAAAACTGAAATTCCGGCATGGTTCTATTAAATTGACGCCGTTCACTATGCGACGTAAATAACATGTTACCTTTATTCTATGGGTCGGTACGATTACGGCGATACCACATATGTAGAGTTTTTTTTATGTTTTACGACTTTTGCACAATAAAAACACTTTTGAACTAAAATTTTGTTTTTGCATCGTCACTTTCCAAGAGCCGTAATTTTTTTATTTTTCCATCAATGTAGTGATTTTTTGGGCTTGTTTTCTGCGGGACAAGACGTAGTTTTGAATGGTACTGTATTGGGGTGCATGGGACTTATTGATTCATTTTTATTATGACTTTTGGGGGGCAATGGAAAAAATTGCAATTTCGCCATGGTTTTTTGCGTTTTTTTTTTACGGTGTTCACTTTGCGGTTTAAATTACATATTAACTTTATTAATGGAGTTATTACGGTCGCGGCGATACCACATGTGTACTTTTTACACTTTTACTAAATAAAACCACTTTTTATGGAAAAAAATGGATTTATTTTTTTACTGTAATTTGTATTAATAATCTTTATTTCACTTTGATGACTTCTTTTATTAGTCCCACTAGGGGACTTTACTGTGCGATCTTCCGATCACTGCTATAATGCTCTGGTATACTTCGTATACCAGAGCATTATTGCCTGTCAGTGTAAATCTAACAGACAATCTGTTAGGACGTGCCTCCGGCGTGTCCTAACAGGAATATGTCCAGGGCAGACCTGGGGGCTTTTATCAGGCCCCCGGCTGCCATGACACCCCATCGGAGACACGCGATTGCATTTGCGGGCCGCCGATGGGTGACAGAGGGAGCTCACTCCCTCTGTAAACAAAGTTAAATGCTGTGGTCGCTATTGACGGCGGCATTTAACGGGTTAAACGGGTTAAACGTTGGAGCAGGAGCTCAGCTGTCATCAGACAGCAGAGCCCCGGCTCCTGCCTGCACGGGAGACCCGTGCAGGACTTAGACTAGGCTGACGTGAAAAGGCGTCAGCCTAGCCTAAAGCCCATTAGTGACCGACGTAAAAAGGCGTATTGGTGGTCACTAAGGGGTTAAGCGTTAGGGTTTGCTTTGGCCTTCGCCCATAGAATCTTTTGTTCAGTGTGTAGCATAAGGAACAGGTTGAAACTATTACTCCAGATGCCCACAGCTCAGCCTGCAGTTCTTTGGATGTTGTACGTGGCTCCTTTTCCACTTTTCAAACTAACTTTTGTAAGGTTCTTTTATAAATTTTCTTCTTTCCACCACATCCTGGTAGGTTCTTGACCGTTCCATGAGTAGCGTACTTTTTGATAACATTTCAAACCGTTGAAGCCATGATGCGGAGGTCTTTGGAAATAGTCTTGTACCCTTTAGACTGCTTCTGCTTGGTGATAACATTTCTGGTCTGCTCAGACAGCTCTCTCGTCTTTGCCATTGTGAACAGGGAATAAAATTGGCCTATTTTAGGTATCAAAGCCACCATTCATGTGAGCCCAGACAAGGTGGGGACAAGTGAGTCTAATTTCTAATTTATCACAGGTTAGACTGATTTTCTCCTTGCCATCAAACTGAATAAAGGGTGCCATTTATCGTGTCCAGGCATTATTTTAAATTTTGTATCCTTTTTTCCTGAAAAGTCTATTTTGTTATTTTTGTGTCTTGTGCTTTTCTGTATCGAACAGGTGAGTTTATATATATCCAGGCAGTTTCACTTTATTTCAGAAGATCTTTTATATGGTGTACTAAATATCCAGGGGTGCCAATAAGGGTATGTGCACACACACTAATTACGTCCGTAATTGACGGACGTATTTCGGCCGCAAGTAGTGGACCGAACACAGTGCAGGGAGCCGGGCTCCTAGCATCATACTTATGTACGATGCTAGGAGTCCCTGCCTCGCTGCAGGACAACTGTCCCATACTGTAATCATGGTTTCAGTACGGGACAGTAGTTCCACGGAGAGGCAGGGACTCCTAGGATCGTACATAAGTATGATGCTAGGAGCCCGGCTCCCTGCACGGAGTTCGGTCCACTACTTGCGGCCGAAATATGTCCGTCAATTACGGACGTAATTAGTGTGTGCACATACACTAACATTTACCACAACTGTATGCCGTACGGCCGAGTTTCCCAACCTTTTCAGGCTCGAGCCACCCCTGGAAAAAAAGAAAAATTATTTGGAGTACCTCTACCAAAAGCGAATGCAAAAACCGCAGGCAAAAAAAAAAGCACTCCAAACGAGCGCCGCAGGTTTTTTTCTGCCCTCTTAATTTCAATGGGAGATCAGAGGCGGAAACCACTTAAACGCCATCAGCCCACACCCTCACAGAAAAATGACCATCAGCCCCCTCCAGTATAGTGACCATCAGCCCGCCCAACCATCAGCCTCAGCCCTGCCAGTAAAGAGACCTTCAGCCCCCCCCAGTAAAGCAGCATGTGAATAACGTTTTGTAAAACCCAATTCACTTGAGTATTTTACTTTGTTACAGATTTTGTAACATCCTAAGGGCTCATTCAGATGAGCGTGAATCTCGTCCGTGTGCTGTACTTTGAAACAACTGACAGCACATGGCCCCATTTATTTTATTGGGGCTATTCATACGTGTGAGTTTTCACGCAACTATTGACCGTTGCGTGAAACTCACTGCACGTCCTGCATTGGTGCGTTCTCATGCACCTAGCCCATCAATGGGTGCGTGAAAACAACGGACAGCACACCGATGCACATCCGTGTGCCGTCCATGTTTTATGCATCAGTTACATTGAAAAAAAAAAAAAAAAACATACGAGTGCGTGAAAAACACAAAGCTCACGGATGCAAAACGCAACACAAGAAAAGATTTACACGCGTTTTTACGCTCGTGTGAATATAGCCTTATTCAACCGCTCCAATATTTTACATACGATAGGTCTCTGATTGATAGAAGTCTGACCACTACTCACATATACTCCGCTATCTCACTTTCCCATAGAACATTAACCCCTTAATGACGCAGCCTAGTTTTGGCCTTAAGTCTCAGAGCCCATTTTTCAAATCTGACATGTTAATTTATGTGCGAATAACTCTGGAATGCTTATACCGATCCAAGCGATTTCTGAGACTGTTTTCTCGTGACACATTGGACTTTAGGTTAGTGGTAAAATTTGGTCGATTTATATTCAGTGTTTATTTGTGGAAAATCGCAAAATGTATAGAAAATTTTTAAAAAAAAATTGCATTTTTCTGATTTTAACTGTATCTGCTTGTAAGCAAGCTAGTAATTCCACAGAAAATAGTAACTAGTTCACATTTTCCATATGTCTACTACATGTTGCCATCATTTTTTGAACACTCTTATTGTTCTAGGATGCTACAAGGCTTTTAACATAAGCCGCAATTTCTCATATTTTGAAGTAAATTTCAAAAGCCTTTTTTTTTAGGTACCAATTCAGTTCTGAAGTGGCCTACATATTAGAAGCCCCCATAAAAAAAAAACACCATTTTAAAAACAAGACCCCTCAAAGTATTCAAAACAGCATTTAGAAAGTTTCTTCACTCTTTAGGCGTTTCACAGGAATTTAAAGCAAAGTACCGGTGAAATTTACAAATTTCCTTTTTTTTATGCAGAAAGTCTTTTATTCAATTTTTTGAAGGTTTTAACAACTCCATATTTATTGGCCAGATGCTGCATTTTTTAGAAATATCCCACGTGGCCCTAATGTGCTTATAGACAAATACAGGCCTCAGAAACAAAGGAGCACCTAGAGGATTTTGACATCTCCTTTTTATTAGAATATATTTTAGGCACCATGTCAGGTTTTATGGGGTTTTGTGGTGCCAAAACCGTGGACGCCCCCCCCCCCCCCCCAAAAAAAAAATGACCCATTTGGCAAACTACAGCCCTCAAGGAATTTATGGAGGGGTATAGTGAGCATTTAGACCCCACAGGGTTTTTGCTGCATTTTGTGGAATTAAATGTGCAATTGAAAAAAGAAACAAAAACACATTTTCCATATAAAAAAGGTACAAATTTTACAAGGAATAAAAGGAGAAAAAGCACCCCAACATTTGAAAAGCAATTTCTCCCGATTACGGCAATACCCCACATGTGATCATAAACTGCTGGTTGGACACATGGCAGATTTTGCTGGCTTGGATTCTGGGAGCCATGTCACATTTGCAGAGCTTCTGAGGTACCAGTACAGGTAAAACCCCTTAAAAGTGACCCCATTTTGGAAACTAGACCCCCTTGAGGAATTCATTGTAGTTTTCATGGGGTGCATGTGACTCTTAGATCAGTTTTTCTTCTATTTAAGAGGCGTGGTGACAAAAAACAATAGTAGAATTGTTGCTTTTTATTTATTTTTTTTTACAGCGTTCACCGTGCGCTATAAATGACATGGACATTGTGCGGGGCGATACGATTATGGCGATACCATAAGTTTATAGGTTTTTTTTATGTCTTACGGCGTTTGCGCAATAAAATACTTATTATAAAAAAATAATTTACTTTTTGTGTTGCCTTATTCTGAGAGCCATAACTTTTTTATTTTTCCATCAAGAAAGCCGTGCGAGGACTTGTTTTTTGCGTAACGAACTGTAGTTTCGATCAGTACCATTTTTGGGTACATGTGACTTTTTTACCTCTTAAACTTTATGGGAGGTGAAGTGACCCAAAAAAATTGTGATTCTGGTATGGTTTATTTTTTTCTTTTACAGGGTTCACTGCGCAGGATAAATAACAAAATACTTTTGTAGTTCAGGCCGTTATGGATGCGGAGAAACCAATTCTGTAGTTTATTATTTTTTTTTAAATAAAGACTGATAAGGGAAAAAGGGGGATTTTTACTTTTATTACTTATGAACTTTTATACAACTTTTTTATTTTTTGTCCCACTAGGGGACTTGAGGGCAGGAGGCCCTGATCGCAATTCTAATACACTGCACTACATGCCTAGTGCAGTGTATTAGAGCGGTCAGCTACTCACTGACAGCAAGCATTGTTAGGCTCCCAGTTGCCATAGCAACGATCGGCGCCCGCGATCATGTCGTGGGACATAGATGGTGTTTTAACCCCTAAGAAGCCACGATCCCTACTGAACGCGGCTTTTAAGTGGTTAATCAGCGGGGACCACCGTTACCGGTCCCTGCTGAAGGAGCTGCGGCAACTGCTGTATGAGACAGCAACTGTCACAGCTCCTGTATGTGCCAGGAGGGGGCCGGAATGGCCGTTCCTCCCGTCAAGGTACTATATGGTCATGGAGCGCGAACGATGCGCTCATTATGATCTAGTAGTACGACCAGGAGCGACATTGCTCTGTTACTTGAATTTTCACGGACCAATCAGGGCGATAGTCGAATCGGACTTCTCTCATTGATCCTGGGGCGGCTAGCTGTGCTCCTCTGCTGTCTGACCCAGTTCTCCCGCCGCTTTATTTAAATAGGATATTGCTCCGATTGGTCCGTGAAAATTCACAGACCTGCTCTCAGTGGTCCCGGGCCGGCTAGCGGTGATGGTCAGCTGTCTGACAGCTGTCATCACAGCTCTGTCACCAAGCACTAACACACGGTGGCTGTTTGATGCCATGACGAATATATTCGTGATGGAGCATTAAAGAGGCTCTGTCACCACATTATAAGTGCCATATCTTCTACATAATGTGATCGGCGCTGTAATGCAGATTACAACAGTGTTTTTTTATTTAGATAAACGATCTATTTTGACGGAGTTCTGACCTATTTTGGATTTATGCTAATGACTTTTAGACAACTGGGTGTGTTTTTACTTTTTGACTAAGTGGGCGTTGTAAAGAGAAGTGTATGACGCTGACCAATCAATACACAGTCACCTTGCTAGATCATGATGTGCTGTCACTTATGCACACATTAACGTTACTGAAGTGTCTTGACAGTGAATAGACATCACCTCCAGCCAGGACGCAATGTCTATTCACAATCCCGACACTTCGGTAACGTTTGTGTGGGATTTACAGCACAGCAAGCATAATCTCGCTGTAAGCTGTCATTTACAGAGTGATCTCGCGAGGTTACGCTTGCTGTGCTTTAAGTCCCACACAAACGTTACCGAAGTGTCAGGATTGTGAATAGACATCCCGTCCTGGCTGGAGGTGATACCTATTCACTGACAAGACACTTCAGTAACATTAATGTGTGAGTAATGTGATTGCACATCATGATCTAGCTAGATGACTATGTGCTGAGTACATGAATGGAAAGAAGTGTATGACGCTGATTAGTCAGCGTCATACACTTCTCTCCACAACGCCCACTTGGTCAAAAAGTTAAAAAAACTCGCCCAGTTGTCTATTAAGAAAGTCATTAGCATAAATCTAAAATAGGCCAGAACTCCCTCAAAAATTAGTTTTTCTAAATAAAAAAACACTGCTTTAATCTACATTACAGCGCCGATCACATTATGTAGAAGATAGGGCACTTATAATGTGGTGACTGAGCCTCTTTACGCAACGCTGCTCCATGACAAATAGATTAGTCATGGAGCGTTGAGAGTACGCACAGCCATGCCTCACCGGTGAACAGAAGTTCCTTGTTCTCGGAAACAGAGATCCAAATAGTTGGACCTCCAACGATCAGAAATTTAATAACAGCAGGTACAATCCATATAAGATTAGAAGGAGCAAACCTGCATAACAACGATTATTAATGAAAAAATTCTGTAAACTGGTAATTTGGGTTTCAGAGGGGAAAAAAAAAAACGGAAAAAAGAAAAAAATAAATATGAATATGCAATGACTAATATGTCCTGTGATTGGCTAAACTTGATTGATGACGACATGCGTCACCTGATATGCCCCATGTAAGGCCAGCTTTATCAAGGTGGCTTGCAGGTCTGGTGAGAAACAAAAAATCATCTGGCCACCGACTATACAACCTCAGATCTGGTGTAAGAGCTTTAACTTTGATAATGTAAATGTAGCATGTAATTTTAGGACATTAGCGAAGTGTGACAAGCTCAAAGTTTAATGATTTTCACTACAATTCCTAGGGTCTAGTGACATGCCTGACTAGGGAGATTACTGAGAATGGTTATAACATTAGCCCCACTGGGCCTTGTGCTGGGACCGAGCCTAAATTGTTCTCTCTCTTACTGGTGGGAATGGACACAAAGGAGAAAAACTATTACCAAGCCGTATCTAATATTCCTACACGGCTGCCTCAGTAGTTTTAATACCTTAATGCAATTACTGCCAGCACGAGTCTGTGACTTCCATATAGTTCTAGTATTTGTTAACACCAATAGTTCATATCGAAGTGTAAGATTCTGGTATTCATCTAGTATATAGTCTGTGCAGCTTATTCAGCTGCAAGGGGGCCTAGAGGGGGAAGGGAGGCCTACTCTGGTCACGAGAAGTTGTAAAACAAGTATCCTGCTTTGCACGTTCCTCCGTCTCCTTGGGTCTCGGTGAGGATACAGGCACTGTATAATCTATCAATCAGCCAATCACAGAGAGCAAGACAAACCAGGATGTTACCATTAGACCCATCATAGACAATTTGGGATATTAGCATTAACTCCATCTACTAACTTAGACCAGAGATACAGGCAATATCTGGAGACCTACAACTTCTGACCATTAATCTTAGAATAATGGTAAGTGAGTTAAATTCATATCCTATCATTTTCAATTCTGTGCAAAACCCCTTAGTGTAAACCCAGTCCCATAATGAAGGAAGCTCTGTAGTTTGCTCCTACTTGATGTGCAGACATAGGCCCTCCTGATTTAGAGCCGTCTAATAACCACGAACGACTGGTATTCAGGTGACTGCAAGGGGCTGGCACTGTGACTGCCCAAATCCTAAGCCAGCGCCCTACTTGGTCCCGGCTCTCTGGCAAAAGGAGAATTATAGCGCATGCGCCGGCTAACAGCACAGAAGTGACTATTGAGTGTTTGTATCCTGCGCATACGCCCGGAGCTCCCTAACTAAATATATAGAGCGTTATATGAAAAACGAAATTAGGAACGTTTTTAATTTTTTATTTGACAAATTCCTTTTACCATAGATATCTTGTGTGCGTTGGGCTGGGGCAAAAAATGCTTCAAGTGCAGGAGTGTTTGATTCGAGGAGGTGGGACTGTGGGGAAGAGTGACAGAGGCAAAAGATGGGCAGGGAATAGTGTGGATATAGTTCTTAGTTATTCCAGCTTCACACAAGTAAAATATGGGTGCATTCCATCTATGATGCGTTTAGTTTGGGTCATTAAACCTGTGATCAGACCAGGATTCACAGATGCATACATGGTACTATAATACACATGTATCATGATCTGGCCTTCGAGTAAGTAAACTACAGGTTAACGTTAAAAGGGTTGTCGGTTTGTCCAAAAATGCATAAGGATGCCTCTAAACAAACAATACACTTTATGTCCCACATGACTACGTTTCAGTACACCGCATCCTAAAACTTAATGTGGACGGCTTATGCGTCACACACCAAGGCCAGTTTTACACTGCCGTAATATGGACACATTTAAGCGATTGTATTATTGTCGCAATACCAAACCCCCCTGCAGTTTTGCTTAACCAAACTTAGGGCCCTACACAGGCAAATAATCACACAAACGAGCGCTCATATGATCGCTCGTTCCTGATCACTGCCCTGTATAAACAGGGCAACGATCAGCTGCTGTACAAGCAAACGTTCTTTCATCGGCTGATTGTAACATTTATGCTGCACGAAATATTCTAGTTGGCAGCACATCTCCCTGTGTAAACAGGGAGACGTGATGCCAACATGATGAAAATGTATGGGACGAGCGATCGTAGTAATGGCCACTCATCCCCATATATTTCATTGCTCCTTGTGAAAGGAGCAAAACAAGCGCTGGTCAACGAGCTGCCTTGATCGGTGCTTGTTTACACAGCCCATTTCAGGCCGTGCAAGAGAACCTTAAGACCACCATAGAACCCTATGGTACTGTAATCGATGTTCGGTTAAGAAAAACCGCAGGGGATTCAGTTGTTGCAGCTATGACAGACCCTAAAATACGGCCATAGACTCATCAACTTAAGATAACATCATATGATTGTAATAATAATGAAACCCTAGTGTGTAACATTGCTCACCCCATTATGTCTTAAACTAAAGACTATGGTAGTTCAAGCGTAACTAAACAGTTGATCAACTTTTTATTTTCTAGCAGCATGTGTAATATAAATATATTTTGTAATATTCTTTATTAATGAATTTGGGCTCCTTTTTGTGTTATATGTGTTTTAAATGGCCACTCAGACACTTTTCTACCACATTTTATTTCTTGTATTTCTCCTGTTGCTAGCAGAAATCCGTACACCGTTTGAATGGATCAGTGTACGGATACTGCTGCCTGTGAGTACAGGTGGGTGGTGCCTCATCCTGACATAAGATGTGCACGCCCCCATCGTGATGTCAGGAAGGTCTCTCTGCCTCTATACACTACACAGTTCATGGAAGAGACTGTGTGCACTGGTCTCTGTGCCTGCATGATTTTCCCCCTTCTCTCAAAGACTGTCAGGACACTAATCTGAGCTGATAATCAGCATCAGATAAGCCTAGGACTGCTCCGTCCACCCCCCACCCCCCCAAGCACCCTGCCGTCCTATCTTATCTTCCCTGCACTTGCCAGAGAAAGTGAAAATAAAAACGGATTGCTTTCTCCTGGAGTGTGCAGAGATATTTACATCTCTGTATATAATGTGTTGTGCTGAGCACAGCTCAGTGCACGCTCACAGTATTGTAATGATCACCTCAGAGTTCACTGCCCATGAAAGATACAGATGGTAACATCACACACAGTAAGACACGCCCCTACACACGCCCCTAGCAACTGCCCAGAATCAGGAAGTGTGAGAAAATAGATCTGGACAGTCTCACAGGAAAAAAAGCAGCAAAAAAGGTACTTTGAAGTGAAAAAAATTGCTAGGAGTAATATATTCACATAGAGGGACATAATAGCAGTTTTAATTAAAAAAAAATTTGCGAAAGTGCAGCTACGCTTTAATACCAAAAAGAGAGAACACAGTCTATAAGTCAAATATAAAAAACACTAATTTTTATTTCATCAGTTCTAAAAAATTACATAAAGCATTTTTTTTTAAAAATAAATCACCAAGCAGGAGAAAATATTACATAGATATTCAATATCAATATACAACAGAACGCATGTTGTGGAAAACACAATGTAAAAGTGCATAGTGCAGAGTAGATATCAGACGTTTGTGCATCCTACTGAAAAGATATTCTACCAAGACTATCATTAGTCCCCACAGGGGATCCAGTATGTACTAAAGCATTATAGTGTGACGCTGCTTCAGAAGTTCCGTATTCCTAATGTAAAAGTCTGGGATAGATGGCAACATACTAACCCATGCTGCGGAGTCTCAAGATTGGCGTCCTGCCCAGACGCGTGTTTCGGCTTCCGCCTTCGTCTGGGGGTGCTGCTAGCTAAATTTGTATTTTATATTTGACTTTATATATATGGAGTACAGTCATGTTACCTTAAGGAATTAATCATGTAAAACTGCATATGTACACCCTGTGGATAGGTTGTATTACACTATGGTAGTTGCTGAATGTTTTTTCGTTCACCTTCTTAAACCTCCTGGAGATCAGACGTTGGTAAGTATTCATCACCGAATAAAAATGTGCTGATGGTCATAAGCTGGCCACTAAACATAAAGCACTCAGGCTTGAATATCTAATTGTATCACTTTGTTTTTGCTACTAGCTTTTTCTCTATGGAGCTAGTGATGTGGAAATCTTACAAACCCAAATCTGATAGAATAGCTAGTAGTAATGCCAATACAGTCCTCCACTTTGAGTGCTGTGACATGTGACCGTAACCGCAGAGATCCACACCACAAATACCACATGTAAATTCTTTATTTTGGGAGGGTGGGGACTATAGTTATTAGATGGAGGTAAAAAAAACAAAAAAAAAAAAAAAAAAAAAACACTAAATGAATTGTAAACCGGAAAGGAGAGGAAAAAAAAAAAAGAAACCCTACCTTCTGTACTTAATCCTGGACTTGATGTAAACTTTGCAACATCGACAATTTTCACAGCAAACTGCTGTCCTGTTTCTCGGTTGATACATCTTCGCACAACACTGAATGGACCCCTACAGAGTGAAAACAATTAGATCAAAGTTATTAAACACATATACAACAGTATGTGACAGACTAAACACCCAGACAGGGGGGCTCCGGTATTGAAACAATTTTATTAAACACCTATAGACTACATCCAGTAATCCAAAAAGATGGAAGCCCCACTAACTGCTGGTGTATTTATTTTAAGGAGATAAATAAAGGTGATCACATCTACTCATTCAATGACAGTATTGGTTAGAAGAGCGGCGGTATAGTTGCATTGGCGTGAGATTTGCAGCTCCACCGGGATCACTTTTTAAAATATATAGCAATATAGACAAGATGGCCAATGCAACTATACCGCAGCTCTTCTAACCAATATGGTCATTGAATTAGTATACGTGATCCGTGTACTTATTTTTAGGGCGATAAAAAAAGGTTACGTTTCAATACACCAGCACAAAGGGGCTGTTCACATTTGTGCTATTGTATACGGTAAAACTGAGCACACCCCGACGGAAAGCCGACTGAAACCATTAAAGTCAAAGGATTCAGTCGGCCACTGGTGGTGTCTCCGTGTTGCAGTGGAACCGTTGCGCTCAGCATTCCATTGCTCTGCTCCTCCTGAAGGGGCATTCCGTTGTTCTGATCCAACGCAGATGTGAACAGGCTCCAAGTGGGGATTCCATATTTTTGGACTACTGTAGTATAAAGGCGTTTAATAGACTGGTCATTACATAAAATGTATACAACTTGACAATATTTACACAAGTCTGGTTTTTTTTTTGGCTGAGGTTTTTGCCACAATTTTCATAAATGTTGCAGTTTTGCAGCAATTACAAAATCTGTGGGTAAAAAAATATAATAAAAAAATACACCCTAAATAATAAGGCTGGGTTCACACAGTTTTTTGCAGGAGAAGAAAGTGTCGCCCTCAGGCGACAAGCCTAATTTCCCAACTACCCAACAATATAAATTAAAAGTAAATCTTTATTAGCTACTTATAGCAAGACGACCACACACACACAAATTTAAAATTCTCACTGCCAGAAGACCGGATGACAATATTTTGCCTGTGGTGCAGGCATAGAGTAGCTACCGATAAGGTACGCATTGACAAGTGTAGTAGGTTAGATTGCTTGACAATAGTCAACTAAATAGATAGCATAGTGAAACCGGTCAGTGGTAGGAATTAAAAGGAATTTGAAAGCCCCCCCGACATGTTTCGCTACAGAGTAGCGTCCTCAGGGGTACACGGGGCTAATGGCGACGCAGCGAGACGGAAGCTCCTGATATGGGCCAGTAACTGACGTATGGTGGGGGTGTGTCAGCGGGACAGCCAATCTTGTCATAGGAGACAGGTCCGTAGTGTGGAGAGGGAGAAACAACAAATGGAAAACTGTATAAGGTTGACCAATAGCACAAGGGCTAGGGCGCAGGCGCGGAGGCACAAAATTGAACTTAGTCTATGTGTGTCACGCCAAGTATAGCGGCGCCAACTGGCGCATGCGCAGATCTCATTTGCAATGACTCAGAAAGGAAATAGCAAATTCCCATCAAATGACGGCAGAGGCGGCACAGGCGCAACTGCACAGTATATGTACTCAGAGAAAAAAAGTAAGTGAAATACAGAAATGAGTGGAAATAGAAACGCAGGCGCAAACGGGCAATTTTAAATTTAGTATATATGTAGTAAACCAAGTCGGAGATAAATGAGGCATGCATGAAAGTGCACGGCTCATTGGCGCATGCGCAGATCAAATTTTTCGTAACTTGGACGGAAGATAACACATGTAATAAATGACAACAACCCTCCATCAAAACGTCACAAAGATGACAGGAATGCATCAACTTATGATAACTATAATGTAACAAATCCACCTAGTGTGACATCATAAGGGAGGTCCACATCGAGAGGTGAGTCCATTCATAAATAGAGGGGCAGTAAGTACCGTCCCCTATATAAATAATTATAAGTATGTCGCCATAATTGTGTAGTACTTGTCATAAGGATAAATAGGATAAACATATATAGAAGACCCTCACACTACATGTGTGGGGTCAGAAGAATAATCACCAAAATATTACGATACTTTGGAAAAGATACGGCAGGGAAGGAAACTTCAAAGTATAAAGTAGAAAGAACAATGTCAATAAAGTACACCGTTTTTTGCAGGCGGAAAATCTGCCCCAAAATTCCGTTAGGAAGTTTGAGGCAGATTTTCCTCTGCCTGCACGCTGATTTTCGTGGCGTTTTTCGCCCGCGGCCATTGAGTGCCGTGGGCATAAAACACCGCAAAATACGCTTTCTGTGCCTCCCATTGACGTCAATGGGAGGTCAGAGGCGTAATCGCGCGAAGATAGGGCATGTCCCTTCTTTCTCCCGCGAGACGGTTTTACCACTCGCGGGAGAAAACTGCCCCCGCCTCCCGTTGAAATCAATGGGAGGCCTTTTCGGCCGTATTTTGCGGCGCGGTTTTCGCGCCAAAAAACTGTGAACACAGCCTTATAGAAACATAATTAATTAAAATGTCATACATTTATTGATCAGGTACATTGTAGCTAAATATTTTTATTTTTATTTTTTTTAAATATGAGTTCAGTCACACGTGCTGGTAAAGTCAGGGATTCCGCAAGTTTGCTAGTTAAGCCAGTTTTGCAAAAATGTTGCGTGAAACCGCCACACATGAATGCACCCTAAGTGTAGCGATAAAAAGCACGCAAAAAAAAAAAAAACACACTTGTGATCACAGCCTGAAGGAAGCTTTTTAGACAAACAGTTTTGGTGGTTCTTCAGTTCATGCCATGCATGGTAAGCGCAAATTGAGAAAAATCAAAAAGAACCCAGACTTCTACACATAAGCGCTATGTACCAGGGCTCACAGAACACGCGACTCAGGGGGCTGCACATTCAGTGGAGCCTTAGACACATACACCCACACTTAAAAAGCGGTGTGCCCAAGGTTTGTCAGCCACACCACATATTAGACAGCGTGAATCTTTAACCCCTCCACCATCCCCATCTGACATTTTGCAATGCAGAATATTCAGTCTTCCAGATCTCCCATAGATCGTGACAATATAGTTATTCCCTATGCCAGCTTTTTATGCAAATGTGAATTAATTTAGCTGGCCATAGGACGTTAGAATTTATTTCCTTCAACAACCAGCTGTTCAAAATGTATTAACCCTTTGCCTTACCAGAACTGCGGAAAAGGCTGGGGCTACACAGTGGCATCTCAGAACTTTAGAAGCAGATGCGGTTTTATCTGAACTTCAACCGCAATGTCTTTATACACCCTTAGTAAAATTGCTGCCTGACCCCATGCAACTTCCGAATTTTCATTTGGGGAAACAAGGTCACGGGCAACCTTGTAACCTTCTCAAAACAAACAGCCAACTAGATATAAAACAGACAATAAGGGGAGGGGGTAAGCAAAGCAAAGCTACGGCAGATTAGATGGTGTACATTACATCATCCACGCATAAAAATTCATGTTGCGAGGGGCGTGACCGGATGTCGATGGAGTAGGACGCGCGGCTCGGAGCTCCTCCACTTACCACCCTTTTAGCAGCGGTTAATTTTGGAACTAGCCTCCCAATACACCCGCAGGATGGTGAAACGTGGGCCCAAGAAGCCCGAGAATAAGCTGGCACCCCCCGGAGCGCCAACTCCCGGGACCCTGGAGGCATTCCTCCGTGCAGACACACAGGCGGAACAGGCGCCATTACTGGCACCCTTCTCAGACACAGCCTGGTGCCTGACGGAAGCCCTGGAGGGAGACCCGCTTGCCGAGCAAGCACAGACCCGGATACCGGAGCGGTCTAGCTCGATAACTGCCGACCAAAGGCATTACCAGGGGAGGGAGGACAGCCACGTGGAGGATAGTCCGCCATCTTTGGACGCCTCAGTGCAGCACACAGAGAAACAGCCTGTTTTTTCGATGGGAGCCTTCCCAAAGCACAAAGGCCTACAGGTTAGTGTCTTACCCCTTACCTTAGAAGATTTCCCGCTTTTGCCCAAGGCTCCGAGGCCTCCGAGGGACGTGATCCCCTCCCCCTCCGCGAAACGCCATAGAGACCGGGGAAGGGAGACATGTGACACGGAGTTGGAAGCTCCCTCCATCTTAGTACGACCATCCTCATGTGACCGAACCCTGGATCTCCAGGCAGAACTCTCATCCTCAGATTCTGAATACCTTGCACCTAAAAGGGCAGACTGGCATTCCATCCTAAGTCAGCTTCCTACCAGAGAAGATTTTAAAGTTCTTATAGCGAAGGTAAAAGATACTTGTAATGCCGCCATTGCAGCTGTACGGCATGACATACGATATGTAGCAAATAGAGTGGAAACGTTAGAAGACGACCACGACTCCACCCGTCAATATATTTCCCAGTTACAATCCACGGTGGTAGCCCAAAACACGGCTCTCAGTGATTACCATAATCATCTGGAAGACCTAGATAAATCGGGGTCGACGCCACAACATTAGAGTCAGGGGTGTACCTGAACCTAAACAAGACGAAAATGTGAAGCAGATCCTGACGACCATTTTTAACAAAGTTATAGGCGCAGCCACGGATCAACCTATTAAATTAGACAGAGCTCACAGAGCCCTACGACCTAAAGGAGCCAGCACGCTGCCACGAGATATCATCTGTTGTGTCACGGACTTTGAGTTGAAGGAAACCATAATGGCCAAGGCTAGAACCCAGCGGGCCATTGAATATGGAAATGCTACAATCCAATTTTTACCTGATCTCTCTTGGATAACCCTACATAAGCGGCGCCAACTGCGCCCGCTGCTCTCCATCCTGAGGGATGCTAATATCCTGTATCGCTGGGGCTTCCCTTTCAGTCTTACGGCTAGAAGAGATGGACGCTCTGCAGTTCTACGGTCGCCTGGGGATGTTCAGGACTTCTGTGCCATATTGGATATTTCTACACCGAAGTTGCCCAGTTGGGATCTGGTTTTACCACCTCCACCTCCTCCACCCATCTGGCATAAAGTTCTACAAAAAAAGAAACCCGTTACACGGGGGGACCCTAGTGTTGACAGAGGTTGCAGATCTCCAATCCGGAAATAAATGAATTTGTTGCGGGAGGCTATTACTCGAATATGCACTATCTAGTGCACAAGCCGCATGGAATGTTTTCTTGATGCAACTGTTGTGTTAATTTTCTTTCTTTCTTTTCTGTTCTAAAATTGTATTATACCCGAATGGGTGGTGGTGGAAGGCTCTCAGACCGAATCACCAGATTTGGCTGACCCTAGAGCAGAAGATGCTAGGACGGGTCCTGGCTGTATCGACTTCTAGGGAAACGTATTCCCTACGGAGACTAGTTATTTTCCTAGGGCATTATATGCACCTAGTGTTTTCACTGATTTTTATGCATAACAATCGGTTGAATTATTATGTCTCCATATGGAAAACACTTTCCATTCATAGTCAATTGTATGACTTGATAACGTACCGGTGCTGTATATGTTTATAGCTATTACTTTACGTGTTTTTATGTCTATGTCTCCCCTATCCCTCCCCTTCTTTCCCTGGTAGTTGGACACATATTAGGAGATATCCTCGAGAACATGGCTCAAAAGAAAAAAGGAGGAACCACAGTCTCTTGCCATCACATCATGGATACAGGTTGGGCCCCGTACAGGGGTTAATATTTATGTTTGCTCAACGGACTCTTGATCTGTCATGGCGCGCATAGTTTCACTAAATGTTAAGGGCCTAAACTCTAATGTCAAACGGAGATTAGCGCTCAAAGAATTAAAGGATTTGAAAGCAGATATTGCTTTTCTCCAGGAAACGCATCATGACAGATCGGGCTCCTTTAAATTTGCACAGTCCCACTTTCCTATGGTATACACGGCAACACAAAATAAGAAAAAAGCAGGAGTCGCGATTCTGGTGTCTAGAGATTGCCCCCTGCAAGTTAGTAAGTCCATTATGGACCCAATGGGGAGATATGTTATTCTGGTAGGGACAATGAGAGGAGTCCCACTCACGTTATGTAATATTTATGCACCAAATACCCTGCAGATCCCTTTTCTAGAGAAAGTGTTTGCCAAACTCGTACGTCTTCCATCTAACACTCTTATCATAGGGGGAGACTTTAACCTTCCGGTATCCGACATAAGGGATAGACAGTCCCTCACTGTACCCACACCGTCAGCAGACTTACACAGACATACCTTAGCCTTTCGTCGACTGATCCGTAAATATAATCTATATGACCTGTGGAGGGTTATTAACCCTTCGGCTAAACAATACTTTCTACTCCCATCCACACAACACTCATACACGGATAGATCTCTTTCTGGGTAATGTACAGGGCTTACGCTCTACATCCTCGGCAGATATTGGCCCTATCACATGGTCGGACCATGCCCCGATCATGCTTGACCTCCGTTCACTTACGGACTACAAGACAATGCCACTGGAGACTAAACGAAAGGCTGCTTAAATATCCGATACACCGAGAGGCTCTTAAGAATCACATTGACTCATATTTTACCCTTAACAAAAACTCAGTCCCTACGTTATCTACAATATGGGAAGCTCATAAAGCAGTTCTTCGGGGGCACTGTATCTCTATTTCTTCACGTCTTAAGCGAGACACGAAACAGACAGACCTGACAGCGTCCCTTACTTCCCTGGAGCGTAGAATGGCTATGTCACCCTCTACAGCCACTCTCCGTCGCATTATTGAGACGCGAGGAAAACTGAAAGATCTCTCCATAGCCAAGGTGGAACGGTTATTATTATATACTAAACAGAAGTATTACGAGCGGGGAAATAAGGCACACTCACTATTAGCAGCGCAATTACGTAATAAACAATTAAATTCAACCCCAGCGATGCTTAAAGACTCACAAGGTCAATTCCTCTTCGACCCTAAACAGGCTGATCTATTCCACCAATATTATACAAAGTTATATTCACTACCGTCCCAACTCCCTACGGATCCCACAGCCCGAACCCAATGTCTCTTGGAGTATCTAAAACCCTGCTCTCTCCCTACTCTCACAGCATCGGACATTAACATGCTTAACGCACCCATTTCGTTAGAGGAACTGCAAGACACGATCAAGGAGCTCCCTAATGGCAAGTCACCGGGGCCTGATGGTTTCTCTTACCTTTATTACAGAATCTTTCAGGACTCTCTAACTCCACACGATTGATCTTTTTAATTCTTTCCTGATGGGGGAACAGATACCTCCCTCAATGCTCCACTCTTATTACGGTTATTCCCAAACCAGAGAAGGACCATTCTGATTGCTCTAACTATAGACCGATATCGCTGCTGGACGCAGATTTAAAAATATTTACTACGATTTTAGCCAATAGACTGGGTTCACTTCTACCCGGGTTGGTCCAAAAAGACCAGGTGGGATTTGTCATGCATAGACAGGCGGGAGATAATACTAGAAGAACTATAGATTTGATAGATGTCAATAAAACAGAAACATCGGGCTTACTCCTGAGCCTAGATGCTGAGAAAGCATTTGACCGATTAGATTGGTCCTTCCTCTTCGCCACCCTAGAGATAATAGGCATTTCTGGCCCTTTCCTCCAAGCGATACGAGCACTATACTCTTTCCCAAACGCAGCGGTAAAATTGCCACATGCTACATCCCAAACCCTTCCTATCTTCAATGGTACCCGCCAGGGCTGCCCGCTCTCTCCCCTCCTTTTTGTACTCTGCGTAGAGCCACTGGCTTCATATATCAGGAAAAATCCAGACATCCAGGGTATCATGGTAAGAGACAGGGAATTTAAGGTATCCCTCTTCGCGGATGAGGTCCTCCTGACTCTACGCAATCCACAAATATCCCTACCCAACCTGTACTTGGTTCTAAAGGAATATAGTCGGAACTCAGGTTATAAAATTAACAACTCTAAGACTGAAGCCTTGCCGATCAATCTGGCCCCAGCGCTCATAACGACCCTGCAGTCTTCCTTCAAATACAGTTGGAAGACAGGTACAATAAAATACTTAGGCACTCTAAGCTCATATACCTCCCTATACAAACATAATTATGTCCCCTTCTTTCAAGACATAAACAAACTCATATCTAGATGGTCTGTCCTACCCTTGTCGTTTTACGGCAGAATATCGGCGGTTAAAATGACTATCCTACCAAAGTACTTATACCTTCTGGAAACCCTCCCGGTCCCTATACCACGAAAAGACATATGCAGATTTCAAACGACTCTGTTGAAATACATTTGGGCGGGTAAACGACATAGAATCCCAAGCTCAGTCATGCTTAAGTCGGTAGCGGCGGGTGGATTGGCAGTCCCGGACGTCTATCGATACTATTTAGTGGTACATTTGAGAAGGATCCCATGCTGAACCTCCCTAAAGGCATATAATAAATGGACTGAGATTGAGAAGTTATGGATCGCACCTGCGCACCCAAATGCATTATTGTGGTCTGGGACGGCGGACACTTTAGCGACCCCCCTCCTACACACAATGACATTCACTAAGAATATCTGGAGGATATCAAAGGCGAAGTATGCATTATCTTCCTTAAAATCTCTAATGACACCCTTCCTATATAATCCTTCCTTACCAGTGAGCCTTACTACAAGGATGTCACAACCATGGTCGAGAGCAGGATTATTTTACTTTGCGGATATAGTAGACCCCTGTCAACGCACAATTTTACCGTTCGACGTTGCAAACGAAATATAACTTGCCAAACAACTCCTACTACAGTTATATGCAAATCACACACTTTGCTAACTCTATGCGAACAGAACAGGGTTTCTCTAAGCCCACAGCCTTTGAAAGGCTCTGCAAAACAACTGTCTCAACTAGAGGGCTAATATCGGAGATATATGCTATTCTGGCCGACTCCCCCCTTCAAGAGGCAACCAAACATGGATATATGGCCAGGTGGGAGGCATATTTGGGCAGGGAGCTACCCATGTCGTTGTGGCAAATCATCTGGTCCCAGGCAGCGAAGTCATCTCTATGTGCGGCTTATAAGGAGAACCAGTACAAAATTCTGATGCATTGGTACCATACACCGGAATTCCTCCATCGCATTTTCCCGTTGGTATCGGATAGGTGTTGGAGATGCCACAGCGACGTGGGGACACTTCCTCATATCTTTTGGGACTGCAAACTAGTGCGACCCTTTTGGGGGGGGGGGGGGGGAGGAGAGTGGAAAACCTCATTCAAGAGGTTTTTGGGAATAGACCTTTGAAGCAAGCATGGACTTATCTTTTGAATGTACCACCGAAGGGTTGGGGGAAGGTCCTGTCCTGGCTACTTCTGCATATACTGACGGCGGCGAAATGTCTTATTGCGGCCAATTGGAAACGCAAAACGCCTCCTACGCTAGAGGCCCTTTATAACAGAGTTAAGGAGGTTAAGAGATTGGAATCACTGACGGCCTCACTGAATAATTGCGTAGACCGCTTTACAAGTGTGTGGAGGCTTTGGGATATGTACGACTCCTCTAGACCGCCATGAGAGGGACCATGACTCTTAAAGTACATCCAGGTTTAATATAGAGAATAAGATATCTCCTAAGCTACATCTTTACTTTATCCCTTCCCTACCCTAGTGTATCTGTCGATTGTCATGTTAGTATTGTTGGAATTAATCTTTACCTTGTGTAGGCGATGGATACAGATGTGAATTGATGTAAAAGCTAAGCTTCATATTCCTTATTACATACTCAGAGTGGACAATAACCTCATTGTTTTTTCTGATATATAAACGGATAATGAACAATCCACACATGGAATCCATATACTATACTGTGATAATAAGGTATTGACTTCTGTAAAAATGATCAGTATACTATGCAAAATGTTTTTCTTTTGCTCGAACATGATGTATCTACTCGTCTGAATTTACTGCGGTTTTGCATTTTTATGTTATGATAAATGAAAATAAAAACATAAAATTATAAAAAATAAAAACAATAAAAAAAATTCATGTTGCAAGAATCCAATCCAAGCAAAGCAAACCTGATCTCATCAAATCAAAATCTCCTTTTGGAGAAATCTTTTTTGTAAGTCTAAATTCGACTGTCCAGGGAAACAGACAGCTTCCAGTTAGGACACAAAGTGAACATACTGTAAGTTATGAAAGAAAAGTTACACTTGTTATTAGTGACCTGCATTATAAGAAATTTCCTAAGATACTTCCATTTCCAGAAACCATATCCTCCTGTTGCAGGCAAGTCTTATAATATACAGCAGGGGAAGCACATAACCCTCTGCTGTTCTTGCACAATCATAAAATTGTTGGAATCTTTATGGCATTAGTCATTTGTGAAAGGGAAGAGCGTAGGGTCTGTGGCAACGTGCAAACAGGAATAGGACACTTCTACTCGCTTCATTCACAGACATGATAAACAGAGTTCCCAGATGTGCCTGCAGAATGCAGGGGCCTATTTCCAGATGTTGCTCTCTTGCGCCTAAGGCTACATTCACACGAGCATATCAGATTCAGGCGCGTGAATCTGGTCCGCGTGTGTTGCGTTATGCATCAGTGTGCTTTGCGAGTGGCATGCATTTTTCACGCACTCGCAAAGCACTTTTTTCTTCAATTCAATTGATGCGCAAATCACACATCACACACAGACGTGCCTCAGTGTGCAGTGCGTGGTTTTCACGCACCCATTGACTTCAATGGGCGCGTAGATGCGTGAAAACGAACCAAAATAAGACATGTAGCGAGTTTCATGCAGTGAACTCAATGGGTCTGTGTGCTGTGCGTGATTCCCATGCGCAGCACACTGACATGTTTCACGCTCCTGTGAATGGGCCCTTAGAGGGATCAATGTAAAAAAAAGAAGCAGATCCCAGAAGTGGAGCTTCACTTTTGGCCTCAAACCCGAAAATATTCCAGATCCACATAACTTGTTTTTGAATCAATCTCTGAAGCCACACGCGTTTTGCATTTTTTTTTTTTTTTTTAATTATAAATTCCAGTCCAGATTGGCAAAAAAACTTCTGACAGTCCAAGAGAAGCAGTGCAGATTGTGAGGAGAGTCCTTCCATTTGTGCTCAACCAAGTTCTCTCCCAAATTCAGGTTTTTTCAGGCCCAATATACCGTACAACCTCACATGACATTGCAAACAAACAAATTTCAAACCATTAAAAAAAAAAAAGCCTACCAACATCAATTTTCGCAGCAACGGATATTGTAGAACTTAAAATATATTTTCAGATTGAACATCGAGAAACCGATCTAAGAAAGAAAATATCTTTATTTTTTTTTTCTCCCCAGAAATGGAGATCCTTTAGGCCAGGATCACACACAGTTTTAAGGCAGATTTTTGAGCCAGAAGTGGATCCAAAAGGAAATATAAAAAATAAAAAGGTATAAATCAAGGACTGATGCACCTCCTTTTGTGTGCACTTGCGTGTTTGGCTCAAAAACGACACCAAAATCTGCATCAAAACGGCATGTGGGATCCTGGCCTGTTGTATGCCCCACCTGGAATATATCAGATTATGATGTTCACCCTCACTCGTGGTACCCCCACGAATCTCGCAGTGCTTCCTTGAGAGACTTGTGTCTCTAGAACCTGAATAGTTACTTCACTTGGGAAATTGATTTAAATTGCATTAACAGGTTGCGTGAAAATTTGCAACGATAGGACTCGCGTATAAAGTTTTGACTGTCATAATCTGTTTTATATTTAGTCATTTTAGAGTAAAAGTTTTGTTATAAAATTGTCAAAGAAAAAAAAATTAATGATTATTAATAATAAATAATCATAATAATCTAAGATTAGCAACACTCCAAACTAATTTTTCTATAGTCTCACACATTAGTAAAGGATTTTGACATAAAAATAAAAATGTAAAAAAAATAAAAAAGTTTGCTGATGCGCCAATCATAGCCTCAGAAGTTCTCCTGCCGTTGCCCTGGCGCGACAGAAGCGTCATCCATATGGATATGTCATGTGGCAGCCACAGCCAATTCCTTCAGCAGGGCGTTATATCATTATGATCGAAATGTCACTGACTGGCAGCTATTAGTCAACTTGGTCACATGCCATTTTAGAAGACACCATCAATGCACCAAGTTCTAGACACCACAGTGGCCATGACTGAAGCAGAATTAAAAAAAACACAAAAAACAACAAAGTATGTTACAAAACTTTAAGAACTTTTTATTGTTTATTAAAAATTAACAATATTGGAGATACAGCAGGACTGATGGCTTCGGTGAATGCAGGATTCAGCTGTTATCAATAACATCTAAGATTATCAATTTAAATGTGATTGGTATTGCATGTACGCAGGATCCAGCCATTATCAGTCTTCACCGAAGCCGTCAGTCCTGCTGACCTGACTGATTCTGCTTTGAGGGCAAAATACAACTTCTATTTATTCAGGATACACAGAAGCTGCATCTCAAAAAGTAAACATTTTTTTCAATAAAAAAAAACAACACACAATTAACCCCCTGATTTTTTCAAATCTGACATGTGTCACTTTATGTGGTAATAACTCTGGAATGCTTTTACCTACCCAAGCGATTCGGAGATTGTTTTCTCATGACATATTTATTGTACTTTGTTTGTGAAAAAAATTGGTCGATAAATTAAATATTTGTAAAAAAAAAAGTCAATTTTTGCGAAAATTTGAATTTTTCTAAATTTAAATGTATTTGCTTGTAAAACAGATAGTAATACCACACAAAATATTTACTCGTTAACATCCCCCATATGTCTACTTTATGTGTGCATCTTTTTTCACGTCCTTTTATTTTTCTAGGACATTACAAGGCTTAGAACTTTAGCAGCAATTTCTCATATTTTCAAGAAAGTTTCAAAAGGCTATTTTTTCAGGGACCAGTTCAGTTCTGAAGTGGCTTTGAGGGCCCATAAACCACACCATTTTGAAAACTGAACCTCTCAAAGTATTCAAAACCACATTCAGAAAGTATTTTAACCCTTTAGGCATTTCACAGGAATTAAGGCAAAGTAGAGGTGAAATTTCCAAATTTCATTTTTTTTGCTGAAATTCATTTGTTTTAATAAAAAAAATATTCTGTAACAGAAGGTTTTACCAGAGAAACGCAACTCAGTATTTATTGCCCAGATTTTGCAGATTTTAGAAATATCCCACATGTGGCCCTAGTGTCCTAATGGACTGAAACACAGGCCTCAGAAGCAAAGGAGCACCTAGTGGATTTTGTGGCCTCCTATTTTTAGGAATATATTTTAGGCACCATGTCAGGTTTGAAGAGGTCTTGTGGTACCTAAACAGTCGAAATCCCTCAAAAGTGAACCCATTTTGGAAACTATACCCCTAGAAAAATGCCGAGGGGTGTAGTTAGCATTTTGACGCCACTGTTTTTTTTGCAGAAATTAGTCTGTGAAGATGAAAATCACCTTTTTTTCTGTGGAAACATAACTTTTTCATTTTTACAAGGAATAAAGGAGAAAAAGCACCCCAACACTTGTAAAGCAATGTGGTAATAAACTGCGGTTTGGTCCCACTGCAGGGCTCAGAAGGGAAGGAGCGCCTTTTGGATTTTGGAGCACAGATTTTGCTGGATTGGTTTTCAGTGCCATGTCGGGTTTGCAACGCCCCGGAGGGACCAAATAGTGGAAACCCCCCAAAAGTGACCCCATTTTGGAAACTACACCCCTCAAGGAATTTTTCTAGGGTATAGTGAGCATTTTGACCCCATAGGTTTTTTGTAGAATTTAGTGGAATTAGGCCGTGAAAATTAATATCAACATTTTTGCCCACTAAAATGTTGAATTTTTTAATTTTCACAAGGGATAAAAGAGGAAAAGCACCACATTTGTAAAGCAATTTCTCCTGATTACGGCAATAAACCATATGTGGTCATAAATGGGTTTTTTTATTAGAAATTAATCCTTTCAGGACTGATGCTTTTTTGCTTTTTCATTTTCGCTTTTTACTCCCCACCTTCCAAGAGCAATCATTTTTTCATTTTTCCGTCAATAGAGCTGTGTGAGGGCTTATGTTTTGCGGGAAGAGTTGTAGTTTCTATCATTTAAAGTACCAGAAAATGTACTGGGAAACTGAAAAAAAAAATAATTTGCTGGCTGAAATTGGAAAAAACTGATTCCTCCATTGTTTTTGGGGTTTTGTTTTTAAGTCTTTCACTTTCACCGTGCGGTAAAAACGACAACTTTAGTTTTATTCTGCGTCTCAATACGATTACGGTGATACCAAATTTATATATATTTTTTTATATTTCACTACTTTTACAAAGAAAAGACTGTTTAAAATTTTTTTTTTATTGTTTTCCGTTATCACATTCTGACATCCAGAACATTTTTATTTTTTGGTTGATTGAGCGGTGTGATGGCTTATTTTTGGCGGGACGAGCTGTAGCTTTTATTCGTACCATTTTATGGTACATACATCTTCCTGATCACTTATTACATCTTTTTTTTTTAGAGCTAAGGTGACCAAAAAACAGCAATTTGAGTTTTAAATTCTTTATTTCATACAGCGTTCGTCCGCAATAAATTACGTTTTACTTTATTCTGCGGGTTGGTTCGATTACGGCGATACCATATGTATATAGTTTTTTTAAGTTTTGCAGCATTTGCACAATAAATTTAAGTTTCTATTTTCTGAGACACCATATTCTGAGCCGTAACTTTATTTTTTAGTCAAAAAAGCTGTGGGAGGTCTTGTTTTTTGCGGGACGGGTTGTAGTTTTTATTGGTACTATTTTGGGGTAAATGCGACTTTTTGATCACTTTATTCTATATCTTGGGAGTGGTGTTGACCCAAAAATAGCGATGCTGACATAGTTTTCCGTTTATTTTGTTTGCGCCGTTCACCGTGCGGTAAAAAAAATAACAGTTTCATAGTTTGGGTCGTTACGAACGCGGCGATACCAAATATGTGTACTTTTAACGGTTTCATTTTTTTCCTATAATAAATTACTTATAGGAAAACAAAAGCTTATTTTTACACTTTTACTAAACATTAACTTTTTTTTTTTTTACACCTTATTTTTTTTACCTGCAGCTCTGATCTCTGCCAGAATACATTACACTACCTAATAGTGTAATGTATTGCAACTGTCAGTGTGACATCACAGTCACTCTGACAGTAAGTCTACAAGGACAAACCAGAGGCCTCCGGATGCCATCAGAAGCATCAGCAACCCCCACAATTGCATGGGGGCTGCTGATGTGCTACAAACCCCCTAAATGCGGCGATCGCAATAGAGCACCGCATTTAACGGGTTAATTGCTGAAATCAGCGGCGATGAGCCGCTGATCGGCAACACTGGGTGTCAGCTGTCGGGGACAGCGGACCTCCCAGTTCCCGATGCACACCTTGTCGGCAGTGTGCATCGGGAACGACACAGTGACTTCCGGTCACTCTGACAGGAAGCCTATCAGGACCAGCCGGAGGTTGGTCCTGATGGGCTTCCGTCCATGACAGACAGACACTGAGGTCATTGTTTGCCATGCTAATTATCGGCAAACCCCGAGATTTTGGACCGGGGTCTGCCGATATGCTAGAAACCCCTAAAATGTGGCGATTACAACCGATCATCCCATTTAAGGGGTTAATTCACCGAAATCAGTGGCAAAGGACCGCTGGCCGGCAAGGGTGGAGCGTCAGCTGACCTCCCGATTCCCGGTGCACACTGTCACAAACTGTGTGCACCGGACACAAATCAGTAACTATACGTCCTCGTGCGGGAAGTAACCTCCAATGCGACGACGTATAGTTAATTACTCGTGCGGATAGGGGTTAAAAAGTGAAATATGAAATAAAACTATTAAAAAAAAAAAAAAAAAAAGTGCCTTCAAAGCTTTACATAACCATGATGCAATATATCAGTGCGAAACCGGCCTGTGCAGAAAGGATTGCTTCAGAGCGTAACACACATCTATGGATCATTTTATTGTTATAATTTGCACCATCCGCAGCGCATTCATTTATGGAAAAGACCTGTGGGGTGAAATGCTCACTACATCCATTAATAAAATGCCTTGAGGGGTGCAGTTTCCAAACAGGGTCACATTTCAGGGGTTTCTTTTTATTATTTCACATCGGAGCCTCTGCAATTGTGAACCAATACTTTGTAAATCGTCAAATTAGGCCTCAATTTCGCATGGTATTCTCACTCCTGAGCCTGGTCGAATGTCCAGGCAAAAGATTAGGGTCACATGTAGGGTGTTTCTAAAACCAGGAAACACCGCATAATAACTCGAGTGCCGTCTGGTTATGGTGGCACAAGCTGGGCACCACATATTAGCATATCTATGGAAAAAAATCCCATTTTCACTCTGCAACATCGAGTGCACACTAATTTCTACAAAACACCTGAAGGGTTAACATGCTTACTACACCACTAGGTAAATGCATTGAGGGGTGTAGTTTCCAGAATGGGGTCACTTCTGGGTGGTTTCCACTGTTTTTGTCCCACAGGCGCCCAGAAACCAATCCAGCAAAATCTGCACTACAAATGGCGCTCCTTCCCTTCTGAGCCCTGCCGTGTGCCAAAACAGCAGTTTATGACCACATATGGGGTAATGCCGTACTCTGGAGAAATTGCTTTACAAATGTTGTGTTCTTTTTTTTCCTTTATTTGTTGAGAAAATGAAAGATTTTGCGCTAAAGCTACGTCTTATTGAAGAAAAAGTATTGTTTTTATTTTCATTGCCCAATTCTACTAAATTCTATGAAACCTCTATGGGGTCAAAATGCTTACTACACCCCTAGATGAATTCCTCAAGGGGTGTAGTTTTCTCAATGGAGTCACTTTTTGGGCGTTTTCATTGTTTTGTCCCCTCAGGGGCTTTGCAAATGCGACATGGCCTCCGCAAACCATTCCTGCTAAACGTGATCTCCAAAAGCCAAATAGCGCTCTTTCCATTCTAAGCCCTGCCGTGTGTCCAAACAGCTGTTTATTACCACGTGGGGTATTGTTTTACTCGTGAGAAATGGTTTTACAAATTTTGTGGTGCTTTTTCTCCTTCAGTCCTTGTGAAAATGAGAAAAAATTTGCCAAACTTACATTTTCTTTGAAAAAAAAAAGTAGATTTTTATTTTCACGGCCTACTTCCAATAATTTCTGCAAAAAGCTGTGGGGTCAAAAACGCTCACTATACCCCTAGATAATTTCCTCAATGGGCGTTTTCATTGTTTTGTCCCCTCAGGGGCTTTGTAAATGTGACATTGCCTCCGCAAAACCATTCCTGCTAAATGTGAACTCCAAAAGCCAAAATGGTGCTCCATCCCTTCTAAGCCCTGCCGTGTGTCTAAACAGCCGTTTATTACCACATGTGGGGTATTGTTTTACTCGGAAGAAATTGCTTTACAAATTTGGTGGTGCTTTTTCTCCTTTAGTCCTTGTGGAAATGAGGGGGGGGGAAAAAAAAAAAAAAAAAAAGCGCTAAACCTACATTTTCTATGAAAAAATTTAGATATTAATTTTCACGGCCTACTTCCAATAATTTCTGTAAAAAACCTGGACGCTCAAAATGCTGACTACACCCCTAGATAATTTACGAGGTGTATAGTTTCCCAAATGGGGTCACTTGTAGGGGGGATTTCCACTGTTTTGGCACCTCAAGAGCCCTTCAAACCTGACATGGTGCCTAAAATATATTGTAATAAAAATAAGGCCCCAAAATCCACTAGGTGCTCCTTTGCTTCTGAGGCCGGTGCTTCAGTCCAGTAGCACGCTAGGGCCACATGTGGGATATTTCCTAAAACTGCAGAACCTGGGCAATAAATATTGAGTTGCATTTCTCTGGTAAAACTTTGTGTTCTAAAGAAAATTTGATTAAAAATTAATTTCTGCCCAAAAATATGAAATTTGTAAATTTCACCTCTACTTTGCTTTAATTCCTGTGAAATCTAAAGGGTTAAGAATTTTTCTAAATGCGGTTTTGAATACTTTGAGGGGTGAGATTTTTAAAATGGGGCGACTTTTTGGGGGTTTCTAATATATAAGGCCCTAAAAGCCGCTTCACATCTGAACTGGCCCCTGTAAAAATAGCCTTTTGAAATTTTCTTGAAAATGTGAGAAATTGCTGCTAAAGTTCAAAGCCTTGTAACGTCCTAGAAAAATAAAAAGGATGTTCAAAAAACTATGCCAATCTAAAGTAGACATGTGGGAGATGTTAGCAACAATTGTGTGTTATAACTGCCTGTCTTACAAGCAGATACATTTAAGTTGAGAACAATGCTAATTTTTCGCAAAATTTTGGTGTTTTTCACAATTAAATACTGAACACATTGAGCAAATTTTGCCAGTAAAAAAGTCGAATGTGTCACGAGAAAACAATCTCAGAATCGCTTGGATAGGTAAAAGCATTCGGACATTACCACATAGAGCCTCATTTTTCAAATCTGACATGTTTCACTTTGTCAGGAAGTTCAAAGTGGCTAAAGAGGGAAGGGGTTAAAAACTATTATTTTTATTTTCAATTTAGACCGAATATTATACGCAAGATTTTGCCGGATCCATTAGAAAGCAGTACAGTATGGGAGCTCATTTGACAGTTACACTTAACCCCTTCCTGCCGCAGCCACTTTTTGACTAAATGACAGAGCCCCATTTTTAAAATCGGACGTGTCAATTTATCTGGTAATAACTTGGGAATGCTTTCACCTATACAAGCGATTCGGAGATTGTTTTCTCGTGACAAATTACCCCTGACAAAGTACAAAATTTGGTCGATATATTCATTATATATTTGTGTTTTTCACAAATAAGTACAGTCAAATTCACAAAAATGCTACATTTTTGCAATTTCTCTATCTGCTTGTAAAACAGATAGTAATACCACACAAAATAGTTACTAGTTAACATTTCCCATATGTCTACTTTACGTTTGCATCGGGTTTTTTTTGAACATCCTTTTATTTTTCTAGAACATTACAAGGCTTATAAGTTTAGCAGCAATGTCTCACATGTTCAAGAAAATTTCAAAAGCCAGGTCCAGTTCTGAAGTAGCATTGAGGGGCCTATATTTTGTGAAACCCCCATAGAGATTTTAAAATCTGCACCCTTTAAAGTATTCAAAACAGCATTTAGAAAGTTTAAGGTGGGATTCACACGACCGGGTCCCGCCCGAGCCCGAGTGCCGGCCGGTAAAATCGGCCATTTTGCCCGGCCGGTTTGCATAAAGTTTTCCATTCGTTCCGGGCCGGGCAGATCTGGACAGTGACATCAGCGGCAACTCCTGGAGGGGAATCCCCATGCGTTCGGGGATTCCGCTTCAGGAGTTTCCCCTGATGTCACTGCCCAGATATGGACAGAGACATCAAGCGCTCTGTCCAGGAGCGGAATCCCCGAAAACACGGGGATTCCGCTCCTTCAAGGAGCTAAAGTGGGGCTAGTACATAGAGCGGGGAGATACCTCCCTGCTCTGCTATAGTGGCGTCGCTACAGTAGTAGCAGCAGCTGCTAGCGGCGCCATCGAAGGTGTCGCCGGGCCAGGGCGCTTTTAAAACAAGCAGAGGAAGGGAGCCAGCGCAGCGCTCCCTTCCACCTGCTGTACACCCCGGCCCTGCCACATAGTGTACAGCGTAGCCATTCGTCCGAATGGCATCAACTCCTCCTCCTCATATGCACTCTGCCATTGGCAGCTGCATTGAAGGAGTTAAATGGCTGCGATCGGCGGTAACTGTCATCGCAGCGGGAGGTCAGCTATGTATGATAGCCGACAGCCGCTGAAGATAAAGCTTGCACCCTCTGACATTCCAGCTAATTATCGTTGACCGACATTTGTGGGGAAGCGATGCACTACACTGCCCGACACTACAGCACAGCAAGCGTAATCTCATTTGAAATGACAGTTCACAGCATAATCTCGCGAGATTACGCTTCCTATGCTGTAGTGTCAGAATTCTGAATACACATCACGTCCTGGCTGGAGGTAATGTATATTCATGGTCAAGACACTACAGTAACGTTATAGTGTGTTTATATGGCTGCACATAGCGATATAGCTATATCGGTATGTGCTGTATAAATGAATGGAGAGAAGTGTATGACGCTGATTGGTCACGGACGCCCACTTGGCCATATAGTAAAACACGCCCAGTTGTCCATTGAGAAACTCATTAGCATAAAACTAATATAGGTCATAACTGTCAAAAATGATCGTTTTTCTAAATAAAAAAAACACTGCTATAATCTACATTACAGCGCCGATCACATCATGTACAATATAGGCCAGAGCCTCTTTAAAGACCTGATCTTCTGTACAATACACTGCACTACTTTGTAAGGCTGGGTTCAGACGAGCACATTAACGTCCGTAATGGACGGACGTATTTCGGGCGGAAGTCCCGGACCGAACTCAGTGCAGGGAGCCGGGCTCCTAGCATCATAGTTATGTACGATGCTAGGAGTCCCTGCCTCTCCGTGGAACTACTGTCCCGTACTGAAAACATGATTACAGTACGGGACAGTTGTCCTGCAGAGAGGCAGGGACTCCTAGCATCGTACATAACTATGATGCTAGGAGCCCGGCTCCCTGCACTGAGTTCGGTCCGGGACTTCCGGCCGAAATACGTCCGTCCATTACGGACGTTAATGTGCTCGTGTGAACCCAGCCTTAGAGTACAGAGGGAGCCACCTCCCACTGTCAACCACTTGTCACTTGCCAAATGCGTCAGTCGCTATTAACAGCTGCATTTAAGGGTTTAAAAGGCTGTATATTACAGCAGACACCCGCTGAAGATGAAGCGAGCACAGCTCCTGTGCCCACTGCACCTACAAGGTGTGACTGTACCCCCTATTGTGGGAAAGCACTTTAAATCAGGACATACATTCACCCCCATTTGCAGGAAGGGGTTAAAGGGAGCCGGTCACCAGATTTTAGGGCACTAAACCACCAGCATGTCATTATACTGCTGGGGTTTGGCATACCAATGTGCCCCTCAAAACTCTCCAAATTAGCCTTTTGTCTAAAAAGTAGACAATACAGCGCATGCTAAATGTAAAATTACCGGAGAATATTCCCCAGATAAATCCAATGGCATCCTGTGCTTGTGCAGTGCGTAGACGAAGGTCAGTACACCTTGTGTCACTGGACTTATCCCCAGCAGTTTACATTATAACTTAATATTTGGACTAAATGCAAAAAAGTTGAGATGGCACATTTAGGACACTAAACCCGGCAATATATTAACATGCAGGTGCTTTAGTGCCCTAAAATCTAATAACCGGTACTATTTGAGGCCTTGTTCACATGGCATTATTATTACGTCCTGAAATACACTTGTAATACGTCTGCAAACAGCTTCCAATGGTTTTAAAATGGAAAATACACTGCAGTTCACACACCTTTTTTTAGCCTAAACTTATGCCGTGTGAACATAGCCTAACTACCGTTTGGGCTGCAGGTGAACTGCTGAAGCTGTTGTGATGGCTGTTCGTGCCCATCTTCTCTCTCCCTGTGGCTACACTCTCCCGCTACCAGAATCAGCTGCACTTGTAGAAATGGAGACATAAGAAATAATACTTACACTCTGATATGGTCAACTATTTACGTGTATTTGTAGAATGACTAATGGGTGTAAAAGCCGGCCACACAAAAATGTACACAGCACACCTTTCTAGTTTGTGTCACTACTTCATTTGTTTTAGGATTATCTGACACCTTTGCTGTGTGAAGGAAAATAAACTTGTATAACCACTGGTCGATACATAACCAGTAGACTCCATTATAATATAGCAAAGCACAGGCACCAATGCCATTTACCATTTACCGATCGGTATAAGAAAAATATGTATTTTTAATATTTTTAGGCTGAGTTCACATGTCCTAGAATTGCTGCAGATTTTTTTGTCCGGATTTGCGGGTGGATTAACAAATCCCATCCAAGTGCTGCAGAAAATTGCAGTCAGGAAATGACCTGTGGTGCAGGTTTTTAAAATATGAAGCATTTTAATTTCTGCTACGGCATGGTCACATATTTGTTGCAGATATTCCCCATTCAGTTCAATTGGGGGGGGGGGGTCAAAATTCATCAATTGGTGCAGATTTTGCAGTGGATTCGATGCGCATTCGTAGCAAAATCACAAGTAGTACAAAAAATAAAAAATTTCTCGCACAGTGAAAACAAAAACCAACAATACTTAACCCCACATGGGACTTCCATGTGAGGTTGAGTATTGCGTCACGGGGGGGCTATGAACTGTCGAAGGGGGCCGTCCACCTCTAACACCTTAGATACGGTGATCGCAATTGACCGCAACATTTAAAAGGTTAAACTGCCAGAAACCGTGCGATCGCTGTTCCTGGCCATTAGTCCAGGGTATCAGCTGTAATACACAGCTGACACCCACAGAGTATGGTGCAGGCTCAGCGTGAGCCAGCCTCATACATCATCCCCCCCCCCCCCCACACACACACACACACACACCAGGAAGTGCTATTATGTCCAGGTGCACAAAGGCGTCAAACTAGGTGTAAAGTGGGGGGGGGGGCAGGGGGGCAATTAATGTTTAAGATTGTGAGATAGAGAACTGGGACTTATTAATGAAACACAAGGAGAGGTTAGAAAAAAAAATAAGAAAAAAATACAACCATGATTGCAAGAAGACCGCAGCGAAGTACATGAATTAAAGCCGTACTACGGCACAATGCATGAACTCAGCCTTCAGGCCTTTTATTCAGTAGTGATGTAGCACTCCAGCTTGCGGTCTTGGAACAGCAGAGTCCAGAATGCTGGCATCCAGTCTCTTTCTTTGCAGGCCTGTCAATAAATCAGCAAGACGGCGGTCTTTTCTGCTTCTGTTTCCCCATGACGAGGCTGCAGAGGGTCAATAACTATGATTGGAATGGTAAAGAACGATGATAAAAGCTTAGCGCAATGTTTTATCATATTCAACTGAGTTTCTACAAATAGAAGCGCGAGAATAGAATTTTAACTTGTGTTTTAGAGGTTTTTAATAATTGTAAACTCTTAAAAACAGGCTGTAAAATTCATTGTAGTGTGTCCGAATTAGTCAGAATGCATATTTAAGACGGTTGTTGTAATAGCCATTCAACACAGAAAAACAGATGGCTTTTTAAGAATTTATGTAAAACGTATCACAATAAAACATCAGTCTAGCAGATATTGCTTCCCAATTAGAGTAAAATATAGCTTTTAGTGTATGCAGAGCCAGCATTCATGCCAGTCTGTCGGGTGGTTTGATTTTTACCTAGCATGCAACTTGTCTGGTCCCTTAATAAGGCTAACACCACGCCACCATAAACCAGACATAACACGATTAAGGCTCTGTGCACACAGCC
Organism: Rhinoderma darwinii; assembly: GCF_050947455.1. Classification (NCBI taxonomy): domain Eukaryota; kingdom Metazoa; phylum Chordata; class Amphibia; order Anura; family Rhinodermatidae; genus Rhinoderma; species Rhinoderma darwinii. Next base: position 379,399,472 of record NC_134688.1, on the reverse strand, counting down.
GCAATACAAGCTTTGGGAAAGGCTTTCCTGCTCTCAGTACGGGATACAATTCAGTCTTTTGCACCAAATCTACAGTTCCTTCACTGACCCGTATAACACTCGTGTGCACAAGGCTGGGCATACACAGACATTTTTGTTAAAATCTAACCAATAATACGTAACTTGATTCGAGTAGTCACAATAGAAAACAGCCTGACCTGAATTTTTCTTGGTTTGAATTATTGCAAAAAAATAAAAAAAAGGGATCCTATCAAAACATCAAGGACAGGAAAAAGACTGCCCACACTTAATATGAATCATTGGTAGGGTTACGTTCGCGCCCCTTCTTCGCCATATAGCTGCGGCATCAGTTTTTTTAACTGCTTGTACCTCCAGGTTCAGATAGGTTTCACAAGTTCCGTACATTTTCTGAGCATTTGTTGGTCTGTCACAGATAGGAAGGTACAGTTAAAGTGCACCCATTCACTTTAAAAACACAGCAAAGGCAGCTACTGTAAACGTAAAGGGAATGTGTCGCTAGAAAAACATTTTTTTTTTTTTTTTTTTTAGTTAAACAGTTAGTGTATGAATGATTAAACACTGTTGACATTTTTTTAATTTTTTTCACGAGTCAGGAAATATTATAAATTAGATTCTAATTTATAACATTTCCCAGTGCTGGTCACTAGATGGAGCAATTCCCAAAATTGCCGCATTGCACGTGGTAAAGCAACCACATTGCTTTATGCTGCAAAATTTGGGAATACTCACTCGCTCTAGTGAGCTCACAGAATCCCCCCTCCTTTATCCTGGCTAGTGCCAGGAGAAAGGAGGGGATTGAACGGTCAAACCTCCTACACTGTGTGTCGCCATTTTTTGAGCCAACACACAGTGTAGTAGGTTTACATACAGTAGTAATCACACACTGAAACACGTACACACACAGACCTAACTTACCTGCTCCCTCCGGTCCGTCCGCTCCCTCCGCTCCTCGTGCTTGCTTCAGAACACAAGTCCGGAAGCCGCGACCGGAAGTAGTCATCTCACAGTCCGGCCGTGGCTTCCGGTCGACATGAACATGTCGCCGGATTTCGCTCTAGCGAAGACCTGACTTTTGGTCTGTGTGGGAGCAGCGCATGCTAGACCGCGTACGCTATAGTGGATGGAACGGCTCCCGTTCGCATTCTCTATGGGGATGTGTGTGCGCCGTATTCCATCTCTGTATGTGTCGTTAATCGACACATACAGAGATGGCAAAAAAAAATGGCAGCCCCCATAGAGGAGAAAAGGTTAAAAAATTATAAAAAGTAAAAAACACAAACACACACATAAAAGATTAAACACTAAATGCAAATTGATCTAAAAAAAAATTTTCGGGACACTCTCCCTTTAAGGAAATTTGATTTAACCTGTTAGTGACCGCCAACACTCCTTTTCACGGCAGTCACTAACCGGCTTTATTCTGATGAATAGGCATTTTTACGGCCATCAGAATAAAGCGTCACGGGGAGCAGTTAAAGGTGCCTGCTCTAAGCTACCGGAGGTAGCTGAAGGCTTGCAGCAGGCCTGCTTGAGCGGGCAGAATCAAAATAAAACACCGATCCCACCCGTTTAACTCCTTGGATGCGGCGGTCAATAGTGACCGCCGCATCTCAGTGGTTTTAGATGGAGGGGGCTCCCTCTCTCACCCCAAAACCAAACCATCAGGGTGCCGATGGTTTCTATGGCAGCCGGGGGCCTAACAAGTGCCCCCAGGTCTGCTAGGTCAGAGGCATGGCCTAGCAGATGCCTGTCAGTTTTACACAGACATTAAACTATTCTTAACATACTATAGATGAAAGAAATGAAAATGCGGCACTCACCCGTTTGCAAATCTTTTTAACTTTATTGTGTCACCTTGGCGAGGATAAAAGCATTACAGGGAGGACAGCTAGTTGTAGGTTACAGCCTGTTTTGTGCTGGAGATTGCGCTTCTTCTGACCTGAAACAGGCTGTAACCTACAACTAGCTGTCCTCCCTGTAATGCTTTTATCCTCGCCAAGGTGACACAATAAAGTTAAAAAGATTTGCAAACGGGTGAGTGCCGCATTTTCATTTCTTTCATCTATATTATACTACAAGACTGTCTGTTTTTATGCTGAGCACTGCCCGAAGTTTGCTTAAATGAGGAAACCCTGACTCCACTTGCATCTATCTGCCTGTTCCATGCTGCGAAGATTGAGATTGGTGCCGACTTCCTTCTACTGTGCTTGATTTATTCTTAACATACTGCCCAACGTTAATAAAAATCCCAAGTAAAAACAAAAAATGAAAACCCCACTTTCTCCCCTAACAAAATGCTTTGGCTCTTGAAATATGGCAACACGAAAAAAAAAATTTCACTGTGTAAAAGTAGTAAAACAAAAAGAAAAACTATATAAATTTGGCAACATCGCAATCGTAACGACCTGCAGAATAAAGTTATGTAATTCTTACCACATGGTAAAAATTTTAATTTAGGACGCAAAAAAGGAGGCAAAATTGTTGGGTTTTTGTCTAATTTATAATATTTCCTGACTTGTGAAAATTAAAACAATGTGTAATCACTCAAATACTAAATTGTTTAACCGACAAAAAAAATAAAAATATTTCTAGCTACACATTCCCTTTAAACAGCCATCTCCGGTGGTGTGGCAGCTAGATAAGATTCTCATCTTTCATATGCCACCAGAACCACTGTTCTACATGGTCCACAGCCAGAGATATGGCTATTTTTAGTGATCCCCCTTTCCTCCAGCCTGACTGAAGACACGGAAGGAGACTATCCTTTCATGTCCTAGTAAGAGCGCGTCCACGGGTCTTAGAACTCGTGTATTGCGCCTTTTTTCAACGGTTGTAGCTATTTTTGGCCATATTTGTATTGTTTGCATACACAGTGCAGCGCGGTGTATGTACTTTACGGCAGCTGCAACGAGTAGGAGTCAGTTGACTGAAAAAAAAAAAAGTCAAACTAAGGCCTCATGCACACTAACGTAAAAGTTGTCCATAATTGCGGGCTGCAATTACGGACGCACTCACATCTATTGTCCACGAACACCTTCCCGTTTATTTACGGGAAGGTGTCTAAGCCATAGAAATGTACTGCAAAAGATAAGACATATTCTATCTTCCTTTCTACGGGCCTTGCTCTCATACTTTGTATAGTAGCACAGGCCGAAAATGTGCGAGGCTGTCCGCGGACAGCCATGCGCACAATCGCGGCCCTTGATTACGGGCACGGCCGTGTGCATGGGGCCTTGGGTAGGGCTAGACAGACTTTTTCCTTTATAGTGAGTGAAAAATCGCTATCCATAGGAACGCATTGAGTAGCTTGAAAATCTCTTCAAAATCGCTTCAGTCAATAGGTAGTGATTATTTTTTTTTTTTTTATTGCTACATGCTGGGATTTCAGAGCTACCTACAAACTTGTTAAAGGAACAGTGTCACGGGAAAAAATTTTTTTACATCAGTTTGATTTTAGTGTTTTATTAAAAACGTTTATATTTGTGTGTTTTACTTTTTTTTATTTTTTTCACTTTTTCTTCCCTATGGGGGCTGACATTTCTTTTTCCATTTCTGTATGTGTCGATTATCGACACATACAGACATGGAATACGGCAGCTCCAGTCCCATAGTGAATGCGAACGGGGCCCGTTCCATCCACTATGCTGTACGCCGTCTGTGTGGGAACGGCACATGCTCCGCTCCCACACAGTCCAAGTTGAACTGTGCGACGTCCGGCTCCATTTTCCTGTAGACTGGAAGTCGAGGCCGGACAGTAAGATTACTACTTCCGGTCGCGGCTTCCGGACTTGTGCACTTGGAGCGGCGGGAGCGGAGGCGACTGGAGCAGGTAAGTTATTTCTGTGTATGTGTTTTACTGCGTGTTTACTAGTGTATGTAAACCTACTACACTGTGTGTTGGCTCAAAAAATGGCGACACACAGTGTAGGAGGTTTGACCGTTCAATCCCCTCGTTTCTCCCGGCACTAGCCAGGATAAAGGAGGGGGGGATTCTGAGAGCTCACTAGAGCGAGTGAGTTTTTTTCCAATTTTGCAGCATAAAGCAATGTGGTTGCTTTACCACATGCAATGCTGCAATTTTGGGAATTGCTCCATCTAGTGACCAGCACTGGGAAATATTATAAATTAGAATCTAATTTATAATATTTCCTGACTCGTGAAAAAAATTATAACAATGTTTAATCACCTGTACACTAATGGTTTAACAAAAAAAAAAAAAAATATTTTTTTCTAGCGTCCCATTCCCTTTAAGACTGAAAAGCTTTTAAAGGAACAGTGTCACCCAAAAATTATGGAGTACGTCCTACTTTTTCGGGACGTGTGCATGAGGCCTTAAAGGAACAGTGTCACCAAACATTTTTTTTTTAATATGTTAAAGATGTTAGTGCTTTATTAAAAACGTTTGGATTAATTTGTGTGTTACTTTTTTTTATTTTTACACTTTCTTCCCTATGGGGGCTGCCATTTTTTTTTTCCATTTCTGTATGTGTCGATTAACGACACATACAGACATGGAATACGGCAGCTCCAGACCCATAGGGACTGCGAACGGGGCCCGTTCCATCCACTATCGTGTACGCCGCTGTGTGGGAACGGCGCATGCGCCGCTCCCACACAGTTCAATTTGAAATGCGCGCCGTCCGGCGCCATTTTCCTGTGGACCCGAAGTCACGGCCAGACAGTAAGATTACTACTTCCGGTCGCGGCTTCCGGACTTGTGCACATGGAGCAGCGGCAGCAGACGGAGCGGATGGACCGGCGGCGACTGGAGCAGGTAAGTTATTTCTATGTATGTTCGTGTTTCAGTGTGTGTTTACTACTGTATGTTGAAAAAAAACGGGTGTCTTCCATGCGCTATTGATCGAGGTAGTCAACCATACAATCCAATTTATGTAAAGTCGGAAATAAGTCTGTGGTAAAAAGAATTTATTGGATATAACACGACTGTTTGACAATGAACAGTTTCAAAACCGGACCGGTTTCTTCCTCAGGTAACAATACAGATACGTAACAGGGTGGGGTGTCGGTTAAATAACCGATTAAAAGGTCAAGTGAGGGCAAGAGCTACCGGGTTGGGTACACAGGTTGAACAGAGTTGCATATCAAATAATACATATGATTACAAAACAATAGAAATAAGTAAAACGATTAAAAATGTGGGTTTGTGTAATGGTTAAAAACATAGTTACTTTTCATATTTTATTTTATAAAAGGGACATATCTGATCATTATATAATAATAATAATCAAACAAAATAAAATCTATATACACATATGTGTGACTATATATATATATATATAAATAAATGTCACATAAATGTCATATACACATGTATTTTATCGGATAAATACCACTGTATAAAAAACACTGTAAAAAACCTTTGAAAGGTCTTAATTTAAATTTATTTAAAAAAGGGAGTAATTTTAAAAGGAATTTATTTTAAAAACTATCATAGTATTCTTAACCCTTGGGTTGATTACTGTAAAGGAGGTGTTAGCATATAATATGGAGTATCATTTTGTTTATAGTTGTTTCTAAAGTCCTTTTTATATATATATATATATATATATATATATATATATATATATATATATATATATATATGTTTATTTCTATTTTTATATTTAACCATAAAAATTCATAGATTTTAAACCATAATATTTTTTCTGCGGATTCTGTGTATATACACCATTCATGTTTCCTTATTACTCTATAGTTATATCGTTTTCATAGAAAAATACTGATTTTTTATTATTTATTTTTTACACTGGTCATTAATGTTCTTTTCAAACAGAGTCATAGTTTTTATTGTTTAGAAAAATTATGTGTCTATACATTTTTTCTTTTTTCATAGATATGGTCTTTGCCGATTCCTGTATAGTGATATATGTAGTCACCTCTAACGAAATTCTTAGTGTTCTTTGTGTCATTGAACTGATTTGAAATAAATTCGTTTTGTTAAATTATAATCTCGCTAATTTCATTTAGACCTTCAGGTTTTAAGGTCTTCAGTTTATAGATCCAATAGATTTCCCTCTTGCATAGTGCATCATATCTGTCCACTCGGTTTGCATTTATATGTTCAATAGGTGTAATATTGAAACACTTGAAATCACTATTATGAGATAGAGTACAGTGTTTAGAGATACTGTGAAGGAGAAATTTTTGCTTACAATTGGAACGGTGTTTGTTTAGTCGGCAATGTAAGGCTATGTTCACACGGAGTATTTTGGGGGAGGAATATCTGCCTCAAAGTTCCAAACGGAATTTTGAGGCAGATATTCCTCCCCCAAAATACTCCGTGTGAACAGCAATTATCGCGCCGTTTTCGCCCGCGGCCATTGAGCGCCGCGGGCATAAAACACGCTTTCTCCTGCCTCCCATTGAAGTCAATGGGAGGTTGGAGGCGGAAGCGCCCGAAGATAGGGCATGTCGCTTCTTTTTCCCGCGAGGCAGTTTTACTGCTCGCGGGAAAAAGACGCCGACGCCTCCCATTGAAATCAATGGGAGGCGTTCTCGGGCCGTTTCTGCCGAGTTTTGCGACGCGGTTTCCGCGTCAAAAAACTCGGCAAAAGACCCCGTGTGAACATAGCCCAAGGGTTGAGTGGTTCTTCCTACATATTGAAGACCGCAAATACAATCCATGAGATAGATAACATAGCTTGATAGGCAGTTTAGCTGTATTTCAATTTGATATATCTTTTTTGTTTGATTTTATATAAAAGGTATCAGAAATATGTATGCTAGAACAGCATAAGCATCTTTTTTTCTTGCATTGAAAACTTCCCTTTATATATAGACACGGGATCAGAGTACTTTGTTGCAACTTCTTTTGTTTTCCATCAAAATCAATACGGCTCGGTGCCAGAAAATTCTTCATAGTTTTTGCTCTTTTAAAAGTTATTTTTGGTTTTATTGGCAGGCTATTTTTTAAAAACGGGTCGGTATGTAAAATGTGCCAATGTTTATTCATGATATCTTTTATATTTCTGTGTGCTGCATTATATTTTGTTATGAAATGGAGGGAAAAGGAGTTCGTTTGTTGTTTCTCCTTTGCTTTTTTTGTGTCTGTCTTGTCCCCTATTTCATTGTCATTCAATGATATGTTTTTAGGAGGTAGGCAATCCTCTTGACTTAGAGTTACTGTTTTTTTATATGCATCCCTGAGTAATGTCTGTGGGTAATTCTTTTCTTTGAATCTTTTTTGTAATATACGACTCTGATCGTTAAAATCTTTATCCAACGTACAGTTCTTTCGAATTCTTTTGTATTGACTATACGGAATGTTTTTTAACCACTTATGGTAATGGCTACTTTTATAATCTAGATAGCTATTACTATCCACTTTTTTAAATTATTGAGACTTCACACTCTAAGTTCTCAAATCGGGTCCTATGCTGCAAAATTGATTCTGACACCTGCATTGTGAAACTGCCCACATCGTGGAGGCTATCGGTTTTTGGATTCTGCTACACTGGATGTTATGCTCCCAGCATAACCGCACCAGGTGAGCCAATTTCAGCTCTTGTTCACACGCTGCAATTCACAGTGTCATGCACTATTGTGCGCTTTGTGTTTTTTCTATCTTCTTCTACTACTGTATGTTAACCTACTACACTGTGTGTTCGCTCAAAAAATGGCGACACACAGTGTAGGAGGTTAGACCGTTCAAACCCCTCGTTTCTCCCGGCACTAGCCAGGATAAAGGAGGGGGGGGGGATTCTGAGAGCTCACTAGAGCGAGGGATTTTTACCCAATTTTGCAGCATAAAGCAATGTGGTTGCTTTACCACATGCAATGCTGCAATTTTGGGAATGGCTCAATCTAGTGACCAGTGCTGGGAAATATTATAAATTGAATCCAATTTATAATATTTCCTGACTCGTGAAAAAAATAAATAAAATTAGAACAATGTTTAATCACCTACACACTAATTGTTTAACTAAAAAAAAAAAAAAAAACATGTTTTGCTGGCAACACATTCCCTTTAAAATCAAACTACTCAATATATTCCTATGAACAGTGATTTATCGCTCAGTACAAGACAAAGGTCTAGGTCTAGCCCTAGACCAAGACCCAGACCCAGACCGTAAATAAGAGACCGTAAACAGCTCCCTCCCCAAGTGTGGTCTATTTACACCATTTTCTGTGTGTATAGGGAAATACTTCCGGCGCACACACTGAACATGCCCATGGACGCCTATAGAACAAACAAATGCAAAAGGAATTGCCTTTTTGCATCCGTCAGGGGGGTGGGTGTGTGTGTGTGTGTGTGTGTGTGTGTGTATGTGTATAATACATATATATATTTTTTTTATTTTTTTAAATTTATTTACTGTAATTGGAAGGTCTATTGGCTTTCCTATACAGTTGCCCACTACATTTTTTTTTTAAAAAAAAAGTAATTTTAGAGAAACTTTCTAAGGTGGCATTTCCTGTTGATACATTACCTTTAATACGCACACTATTATTAACCATAGACACAACTGTATTTTTTTGCAGACCCATTCTTTTTTATATCTCCATGCACACTACAGTGATTTACAAATCCGGACAAGTAATTTTACAGTTCAGATTTGCGAATTCACAAATACTGGTGAATTGTTGTGGATCCGCAAGTCCGGATGACACATGGATGCACAAGGGTTTTTTGCGGTCCAGTGGACAACAACGGACCCGTGGTTTTGCGGACTGCATGAGGCCTAAAGACATCATAACACAAATGTCAGTCTATATAGTCAGACAAGTTTCAGGGATCATGAAATACAAAAGATATGCTATCTGTAGGGAAACAACCTCCTAAAAATAACATAAGTATATAGATGGATCAGTCGTATGATGACTGACCATTAAATGAGTAGTCGGTCAATCAAGTCAGAAAACATTACACCGTTAAAATGCATTAAAAGAGCAAGTACGTATGTGAAGGATGTCAAGGATCACTTTACTGCAGAGCTTAGTCTTTAGGTTTATGTAGTGTTTTCCCAAGAGAACTGGATGCTGCTTTCAATTTGCTCTGCATATACCAACATATTTTCATCTCCGTAAACATTCTCAACTCAGCATTTTTCAAAATGACCTCTTATTTTCTGTTTATCGATTCCCTTAAGACCAAAAGGTGCTATATAACTGCACAACTGTAGAGTAATACATGGAAGATAAGAAGTATGTTGTTAAATATCACCCTAGCTGGACGTGCCACACTTCACAGCTTCGGTCGCTTAGCAGTCACCTGGCTTTTTTATACTAGGGGACATTCACATGGATTACCATAAACAACGTGCGGTTTCTGCACAATGGTCAACTATGATGAATAAATGGGAGTTCATAGATTCCACATGTAAAAGACATTAGCTGGAAAACATTGCAAAGACACCCTTAAACCAGTCCTGTTACAAGACATGCTAAATAGCTCTCCTCCAGGAGGAAGAAAATGTCACTAGTGCCACCTATAGGTGACTGCCCAGTAAGTCAATATCTGACCCTTTCAAGGCTCTACAAACATGGCTCTAGTTAATAGCAAAACCAGAGACACTCATCTGTAGACGGCACGGTTTCAGGACAGTTGCTCCTCATCAGTAGAGAGTAGGGCTCTGGTTTCCTTCACATCTGCATTGTGGCATCCGTATAAGCGGGTCCGTTGAAATAAAAATAAATAAAAACAGACTGGCTGATGCCAGACTGAATGCAACGGAAGGTAAAAGGTGTTTTTTCTTTAGTTTACCGGATCCGTCCAAAAACTTAGTTTGTCTGAGTTTGTCATCAGTTATACTCCGTTTTTAAACAGATCTGTTTTTAGCTTTGCATCATTCTTGCTTTCATTTTTAGTCTGTGCATGTGCAGAAAAAAAAAAACCGGCTCCGTTAAACGTAATGCATAACGGATACAAAACGGATGGCGTATCAGTTTGTATCCGTCATCCATTGCCTTCAATGTTAAAAGGAAACAAAAAAAGGAAAGGTCCTTCAGGTTTCTGCCATTTGACGGAAATAATACCGCACCAGAGTACGCTATTGCTTCAGTCAAAAAAACAGAAACCTGACCAATGAAGCCTCACTGAGCACTACTGATGCTAAAACAAAAACCCAATGAAATCAAAGGGTTTGACTGAAATATTTACTTCCGTTCTTGTGGTCTTCTGACGGATCCGCTAGAACAGAAGGCACAACGCAGACCTGAACGAAGCCTAAGTGAGATGCTTTTAAAGCAGCACTTGGAAGGTATCGATTCACTTTGTGGAGATCCAACTACAGATTGGTGTTTAAGGTTTGAATATTATTCCAAGTCATGTTTCAAGGTTCTATAAAAGGGCCGGACACTTCCTGGCACTACAGAGTTTGTCCTTTTGGAGGAGAGCTATTTTGCATTCTTTCCAAGACTCCGTACAAGCGGAGAATCAGTCCCTTCCAAGATCTGTTACTAGACAGACAAGGGCATCCCTTGTTTCTGCTGGCAACCAGTGCTATCCTCACAACGCATTTCAGACGGATGCCAGATATTGCATACAACCCCACAAATGCTGGTTCGGTTAGCAGTATGACGACTGCTAGTTTAGTCCTTTATGGCCCTCTCATACATGCCATTGCTTAAAGAGGCTCTGTCACCAGATTTTGCAACCCCTAGCTGCAATGTAGATAAGAGTAACGTTTTTATTTTTAAAAAACGAGCATTTTTGGCCAAGTTATGACCATTTTTGTATTTATGTAAATGAGGCTTGCAAAAGTCCAAGTGGGCGTGTATTATGTGCGTACATCGGGGCGTTTTTACTACTTTTACTAGCTGGGCGTTCTGACGAGAAGTATCATCCACTTCTCTTCAGAACGCCCAGCTTCTGGCAGTGCAGACACAGCCGTGCATCGCAGTAAGAAAAGTTAATGTGGCCGCGTTGCATTTCATAAGAAATCGAAATTTGAAGGATTTCTTGCGACAGAGCAATCTTTTGACCAAACGGCCTGTGTCGCAGACAAAGATCACAGTGTAGACCTAGCCTTCGATCATTTATCCATAGAAGGGTCCCCCAAAACTAAGCTAATCATTGAAGATCCTAGAAGAAGGACACTGATCAGCAGTAACCTGTGGGGAACTTAACAGCCAAGTGTTCAATTTTCCTACAGCACCACTACAGGGTAAATTAAGCATTACATGATATTGAAATCAATGGGTTGTCCATTTAATACACAGACATGCTGGGTCCTCCAGACTCGTGGTAGCCGCTCTCTGCTCTGGCTAACAGATTAGAATCTTGAATGAGGGACTCCTCACTTAAAGGGGCATCGCGGTTAAAACAAGTTACCCCCTATCTCGCGATCGTGGGGGGTTCCAGCTGTTGGACTGGTTATAAACGGAATACCCCTTTAACTCAGAATGCCCTAATAGGGTATTTTAAAATGGGTTTTCAAAAACAGAAAACACATTTAACTAATACATTTCCATGGGCGGTAATGGAGAGCACACGGATGGCAGGTCCTAAAGCAGTAATCTTCAACCTGAGGCTCTCTAGCTGTTGCCAGGTACAGATCTTAGACCAGGCACTTGACAGTACATCCAGTACTGCCTTTTTTGTGTTTGTAACTCGTAAATTATGCGGCGTAAATTTTCGCATGTACTTACACCTCCTTCTGACATCTGCTCCGGCCTCCCGGGATGAGGTTGCAGGCCATGTGACCACTGCAGCCCGTGATTGGCTGCAGCAGTCACATGGCCTGCAGCCTCATCCCGGGAGGCCGGACTGGAGAAGCAGGGGACTCTGGGTAAGTATAACTATTATTTTTGTTTTCTTACTTGCGATTTTTGCAGCGGAATCTGTGATTCCACCGCAAATATCGCAAGACACACCACTTTGTTGCGGCTTTAAAGGGGTTATCCCACGAGAGACATTTATTACATATCCACAGTATATGTCATAAATGTCAGGTGTGGGTCCCAGAGGTGGGACCCACACCTATCTCCAGAACAGGGCCCACTAAATCGTAGCAAATGGCAGTTACAGAAGCAGCATAGCACGCGAGCTACGCTGTTTTCATAACTACCATTAAGTTCTATGAGACTTACGGAAACAGTGTAGCTCAGCGAGTTACGCGGTTTACATAACGCACGACCATATAAAAATTGTCAAGGTCGGAATTTACCTAATTCAGCCGCAACACAGAGCAGCTGAATGGGGTTTAGGGGGCCCCATTCTGGGGATAAGTGTGGGTCCCAGAGGTGGGACCCGCATCTATCTGACATATACTGTGGATATCCTCAGAAAAAGCATGGTTGAACAGTAGCACACATCCCCCAAATTTCAATCAATATATTCTTTTATTGGTCAAACATCCAGTAAAAAATGGCAACGTTTCGACCCGTGACAAGTGGAGGGTCTCGCTCATCGGATTTCCAGAAAAAGCCAGCCAGAAACGAAGTGGCTGAGCACTCACACGAGCGCTTCAGCTTTTGATTTAGCGACTGGTGGGGGTCTCAGTGCTCAGACCCCCACCAACCAAAACTTCTGACAGGTCACTGACATGTCAGAAATTTGATAAACGTTTAACTACACTTTAAATTCTTGGATAATCTCTTAAAACCCCGTAAAAAAGGCCAACTTATAAGGGACAATACATTTTTGCTTTTAAAAATAAATAAAAAGGCACACATTGATAATAAATAACCTTAATTAGTTAATTTGGAGGTAACATTCTGCACTGTTTTACAAGCAAGGGAAACAGTAAACCTCAAAATACAACAAAAGTGGTCCATAAAGCAGAATAAAAAAATATATACAAATAAGAAACGCTGCCCACAATAGCAACTAAAGTTAAATAAAAGTTTTGCAACACAGATTGGTGCTTACAGTGAGCGCCCAACTAAACCAGCGGACAGGTGAATTACTATACTTTTGGGATAGGACTACAAACAGTCAAAGCATATTTGTAATGCAAGATTAGCTGCTTATTTGCTGACGACACCTATAAATCTACAGACGACAAACTACAGGATAAAAAAAAAAAAAAAAATCTACTGTTGGGCAAGTTCAAATGTACTGTAAATTGTAGGGCAATGAGTCCACAACATGTGAATAGGTTTTTTTTTTATCCAAAATCCACAAGGGGGGAGAATAAAAAAAAATAAAAAAAATCAGCCCAGGAATTTAGAACATGATGCATGCATGTAACTTCTGTGGCAGGTTTTGCTGCAGATTTCACCCTTTGCATTGCACTGGCCTGATCAATAAGATTATGTCCACATGTAGCTGAGTTTTTACAGATTTGAAAATCCACAGCATGCTCCGATTTCTGCATCGATTTTTCGACTACTTGTGAATGGGGTTTATATTGTACTGTAAAATGCCGCAGCTATTTGGTGCAAAATCCGCACCAAAAATCTGTAGCAGTTATGCCATGTCTGAACATGGCCTAAGGATTCAGGATGACACGTTCTTTTAGATTTATTATACACTGCTTCTAGGGGAGAATACAGTGCTGTACAGCAGCACACGATGCTGGTAATATGGAACCATAGGGACTCCCATATGCCACCGGACGCCGTGCACATGGGTTTGCCATCTGCACGAGGCCTCGGGTCTACAGATAAATCACATACAGATCCCAAGAAATAACCAGCAGAATTTTACTTCCACAGTGTGAATGGTGAAGAAAAAAGGACATACAGCTCAAATTTAGTCCAAGAAAAGTAAAGGAATGTATTTAGGCCCCATGCTCGCGACCGTAAAATCGACGCCGTAATTACGGACTGCAATACGGTTCGCAATTACGGACCCGCCCAGTTCTATTGGCCGCGGACAAATTTTCCGTATCGCTACAGAAGAATGTCCGTGCCGGAAATTATGGAGTACGTCCTACTTTTTCGGGCCGTGTGCATGAGGCCTTAAAGGAACAGTGTCACCCAAATTTTTTTTTTAATATGTTAAAGATGTTAGTGCTTTATTAAAATGTTTGGATTAATTTGTGTGTTTGTGTGTTACTTTTTTTTATTTTTTACAGTACCAGTAAACTAAATTAGATTTCAAGAAATCCCACGGCGCAATTTTTTTTCTGCACGTAAATTGACTTGCATTGCGCTTTTTAAAATCTGCAGTATGTAAATTTATCTTGCATTTCCGCTTGTGAATGGACTAGTTTAAAAAAAATAAAATTAATTGTCTGCCGTTTTGGCGCTTATTTTCTGCACCAAATTCCACAACGTGTGCCTGAATGTAGTCTTACGGCCATCATGTACATCTTCTATACACTGCACATAGTGTGTAAAACTCATTTCAAAAGTCAATTACAAAGTTCTTCTACATCCCGTACACCATTAGATCAGCACAAGTGGTTAGAAAAGAGTCCATTTGAAAAGATACTCAACTTCCTATGTATGTATTAAAAGAGAAAAGATGGTTTTAAAGAGGCTCTGTCACCAGATTTATATTGAAGGTTTCCTAACGAAAAGAAAAACAGAACACTGCTCTAGTCATCGATCACATGTTTAAAAAAAGTTATTTTTAAAAGAAATATTCTGCAACTATAAAATACTACAAAGATTCAATAGACTAAGGTCCGATTGACACGAACTTGTCCATTTTGCATATTTCATGCATTTCAGTTCGGCGCGGTATCCGCGTGCTTTCTGTGTGGCATCAGTTCTCCGATTTATTTTCTCAGCATGTTTTTTAGCAACTGGTGTGTGAAAAACACAGGCAGAACACAGATGTCGACCGTGTGCTGTCCGTGTTATTCAACACACCCATTGACCTCAATTGGCGACGTCGTCCGAAAAATGGACATGCAGTAAGTTTCACACAATGGACACACCCTGCGTGAAAAACCACGGACGTGTGAACAGCCCCGTTGAATTGCATAGGTCTGCGTGCGCTCCGTTTATTTTAACGGACAGCACACGGACGGACGTATAATACGCTTTTCTAGAATAAGGTTCAAGGTTCTCTAGTCAAAATAGAGATCAATACAGTATTATACGCCTGTTTTGTGAAAACTTGGGACCGATATTAATAAATAATAATTTGTGCTAAGTTGGCAGTAAGCCTGGGGGGGGGGGGGGGGATCCACCATTCCCCGTTTCTGAAGAAAACCACTATTAGAAGTAACATACTGTTTTCCCCCCACTGTGTCTGAACTCATTGAAGTTCAGTCTCTCTCTCTTTATTCAAACGTATTTGAATGATATTGTTTTGTTGTTTTAATTTTCTTCTTTGTCTAGTGCAGACCACTATGTTTCAATTGTACTCGTATAACAGTCAATCCACATACATTCCTTTGGATCATTCCAAGTATGACCTACAACTTGATGTGACATGGTCAAAAACACAACAGCACTCTCACATATACGATGGCTCTTAAAATTGGTTCTCTAAATGTAAATGGCCTTAATAGCCCACATAAGAGAGCACACATGTGGAAAGAGGCACAACAACTGGCCTGTGAGGTCATGTGTATCCAGGAGACTCACCTCTTGGAAAAAGACGCCCATCGAATTAAGCACCCTCAATTTCCTCATGTCTTTCAGTCACATTACTCTACCAAGGCTCGAGGAGTTTTGGTAGCAGTTAAAAATACAGTTGCTTTTCAACTAATTGAATTGCTCGCAGATTCCAATGGGAGATATGTGTTTCTAATTTGTTCTATTAACAATGTCAAATATTCTTTGTTGTCATTATATGGGCCTAATAACCATCAACTGAGATTCCTTCAAAAGATTCGCAGAATAATTGCTAAACATAAACAGGGAAAACTGATTGTGTGTGGGGATTTCAACTTTGTAATGGACTCTGGGATGGACACTACGTCTCAGCCTAGACAATCTAGGGCTGCTTTTGGGAATTGGTTCTGGGGGGAGGAGCTGTACGATATCTGGCGTATGCAACACGGATCGGAACGCGATTATTCGTTTCACTCTCAAGTCCATAATAGTTACTCTAGAATTGATATGTTCATTGTAGATAAGGCGACACTCCTCCTATCAAAAGCCACGACAATCGAAAGCATACAGTGGTCCGACCACGCGCCGATCACTCTGACGATCATGGAAAAATATGACACTAGTCCAGATTACCTCTGGAGATGTAACTCCTATCTTTTATCTCATCCTACTTATAAAATGGACATAGAAAGAGATCTTTACGAATACTTCCAATATAATGATACGCCGGATGTTGGAATCTCCTCCCTCTGGAATGCTCATAAGGCATATATAAGGGGTACGTTTATACGTCTAGGGCATACGGTCCGCAAAAAGCGTCTGGAAGAGGTGTCTCAGTTAACTAACGAGATACGCCTTGCAGACACAAAAAACAAACTCTCTCCATCATCAGAGGGGGCTGCACAATTGCTACTACTCCGACAACGACTACGTCTTTGTTTAGTGTCAGAATATGAGAAAAATTTAAGGAAAACCAAAGCCCGTTACTATTCACAGAATGATAAGGCAGGGAAACTACTGGCTACCCGGCTTAAAACTCAGTACCAGAAGACAAGAATACCTTATTTAAAAAACCCTCTCACACAAGATAAATGTATGGATCCCAGAGACATAGTAGAACAATTTAGAAAATACTACTCATCTCTTTACAATCTAAAAGATGACCCCTTTACTAGCTGCCCTACTCAACATGAGATAGTAGATTTCATTAGGAAAGCATCCTTACCCAAACTGTCAGCAGAACAACTAAGTTCTTTAAATGCCCCAATTACAGAATTGGAAATCTTGAATAATATACGCTCCCTTCCAACCGGTAAATCTCCAGGACCGGATGGTCTTTCCAACTCGTATTATAAAAATCTATCTACTGTATTGACCCCTTATTTAGCCAAATTTTTTCAAAAAACTATGGAACAGGGTTCCTTCCCAAAGGAAAATCAAATGGCTACTATTGTTACTCTCCCTAAACCGGGTAAAACTCCTGATACCCCCCAAAATTTTAGGCCTATTTCGCTATTAAATTCAGACCTCAAACTCTATGCTAAGATTCTCGTGGCAAGGCTCACCCCTATGCTAACTACCCTTGTGAGCGTGGATCAAGTGGGCTTTGTTAAGGGACGACAAGCATCAGACAATACAAAAAGGATTGTAAATTTACTTCATCTCATTGAAACACGAGCCACACCAGCATTGATGTTGGCTTTGGACGCCGAAAAAGCGTTCGACCGAATAAATTGGGCGTACGCATTTGCTACTTTGGAGGAAATGGGATTTGAGGGCAGCATTTTGACAGCTATTAGAGCACTTTACTCAGCACCCACAGCGAAAATCTACACTAATGGCATCCTGTCTACAGAGCTCCAAATAACTAATGGTACTAGACAAGGATGTCCATTATCCCCACTAATTTTTATTCTCTCCATGGAGCCGTTAGCCCAACATATTAAAAACTGCATGGACATTCAGGGAGTTCAATGCCGTGGGGCTTCACACACTATTTCATTATACGCAGATGATATTATCTTATCACTAACTAATCCAGAATCATCATTAGAAGCTGTTATGGACATCATTAAAGTTTTTGGCTCAATATCATATTATAAATTAAATGCGCAGAAATCACAAATACTTCCCTTTTACATGGACCCGCCCACATTGCATTTTCTTAAAACAAAATATCCCTTTGATTGGCAAATGAAGGGCATCCGATATCTGGGGATAACTTTGACTTCTTCATATAAAGATCTATACGCAGCCAATTATGAACCTCTAATAAAAAACATCCAGACAGACAGATAGATTACTTAAATTCGAAACTTCATGGCTAGGCCGGATTGCGGCCTATAAAATGCTTCTATTGCCAAAACTACTATACCTATTCCGAACTTTACCCATTACTCTCCCTAAAAGTTTTTTTCAGATAACACAAAGAAATCTCTCCCAATTTGTCTGGTCAAAAACACACCCCTGAATTGCCATGCATTTGTTGGTCAAGGATAGAAGGGTTGGAGGCCTGGGTATACCGGACATTCATAGTTATTATATCGCCACCCAAGTAGCACAAATTTCTAGTTGGTGGGCCATGGACTCAGGAAAGCAGTGGTTACAAATTGAAACTTCCTATATCTCACCTTTACCTTTAAAAACCACTCTCTTCGGGACGTTTTGGGATTTGGCACCTTCACGTCCACTATCCCCTTTGACAAAGACGACTCTGGAATGTTGGTCCTACATTCAGAACAACACGCTAAATTGTAGTCCGTTACTCAAAAGTTATATTCCTTTAGAATTCTTTATGCTAATAATCCCAAACCTCAAATTAACGTCCTGGATTGCTGGTGGCATCACTGATGTTTCCATGCTACTTGATGGTCAACAATTGGTGACGTTTGAACAGCTAAAGTCGAAATTCTCTATACCCAACTCTGACTTTTTTAAATTTCTTCAAATAAAGCATTGCATGGAATCCACCGGCAATTTAAATGCCTTATGTAACAATAAGTTATTTGCTCACTTCTCCAGACGGATAGGAGGTTTAAAACCCATATATAACATGATTAAATCTCACTACTCTTTTACTAAAACTCACTTACACAAGTCATGGGAAAGAGACTTAGGGTTATCGTTTAACGATGCCACATGGCTGGCTTCTTTCAGGCTCATACATAAGGCTTTACCGTGCATTCAACATATTGAAGCAGCACTTAAAACATCCCTGAGATGGTACTACACTCCTGACCGTCTACATAAGATATATCCTGAGTCTTCGCCTCTCTGTTGGAGAGGGTGTGGAAATACAGGGTCCTTATTCCACATGCTATGGCAATGCCACAAATTAGATGGGTTCTGGGCCCAAGTATTTAGATTACTGGCAGAAGTAATACAAAATCCAGTTATCATGTCTCCTCAGGTAGCGTTATTATTTCTGGAATTAGAGGGTTTCCCTTCCTTGGCGAGATGCCTCATTTGTAAAATCCTGGTAATGGCAAAACTAGTCATCACAAGATATTGGAAGAAAGTAGAAACCC
This sequence comes from Rhinoderma darwinii, assembly GCF_050947455.1. Taxonomy (NCBI): domain Eukaryota; kingdom Metazoa; phylum Chordata; class Amphibia; order Anura; family Rhinodermatidae; genus Rhinoderma; species Rhinoderma darwinii. Next base: position 379,380,507 of record NC_134688.1, on the reverse strand, counting down.
CAATGCTTGAGGAGCTCATAGCATTAATTAACACAACATATTCCTATGAAAGAATAATGGCCTTAGGAAACTCCACGTACGCAAGATTCAACCTTTTATGGGCCCCATGGTGCAATAGTATCTTCTATAAATCTTTTTGAGTAGGTTTTATTCTACAATTATATGAGGCCTCAACAACAATAATAAAATGTTCCAATAATATCAAAAATGAAGGTTATGACCACAAGAAAATGAATACACATGGATATTGAATGTACAATACAGCTGTAGTGCACTATACGAATGGTTTGCAATGTTTTTGTTCACTTCTGTTATGCTCTTATTGTTATTTGTCGGGACTGAATGTCTCAATGTTTTGTATCTTCAGTATGCTTGAAATACTTGAAATGTATAAATGTTTATATGTTTAAAAAATTCTCAATAAAAACTATTGAAACGAAAAAAGGTACAACCGTAAGACTAGGGCTACACCTGGACTTTTCGTAGCGCTACCGATTGCTTTTACGATTGAGCTATCGCTGAAGCCCAAAGGAGTACATTTAGTTGTATGCTATCTTGGAATGCAGCTGTCGCTCAATAGTTAAAATCAATCCATAGACCTAAAGAGTCTAGGTGTAGCCCTAATCTTAAAGGGGTTTTCCCATAATCAATATTTATCACTTATCCATAGGATAGGTGATACATATCTTATCGGTGGGTGTCTGAACAGAGGGACCTCCACTGATCATGAGAACGGGCTTAACTTGCCATTCCTGGGAGCCCCAAAGGAATGGAGCTGTAGTGTGGATGCTCGGCACTGCTCCATAAGTTGCTCATTAACAGCCTGTAACATGGGCCCATGTTTTACTGTATAGGGACAAACAATAGTTAATGCGATCATCTTCTCATGAGTTTGCGTCATTTTACACAGGGAGATGTGCTGCAGACAATAGGCTGCATAAACTATGTGATTAGCCGATGTACAAGTGTGTGCTCGTTTGTCAACTGATCACTGCCCTTACAAGGACCAATAGAGAACGAGTATTCTTAAGAACACTCGTTCAGCCGATTGACCTGTGTAAATGAGCCTTTGGGCCTGATTTACACGAGCGTGTGCGTTTTGCGCAAGCAAAAAACGGTGTTTTGCGTGCGCAAAAGGCACATAACAGCTCTGTGTGTCATCAGCATATGATGCGCGGCTGCGAGATTTTCACGCAGCAGCCATCATTATGACATTCCGTTTGGATGTTTGTAAACAGAAAAGCACGTGGTGCTTTTCTGGTTACATTCAGAGTTTGACAGCTGTTGCGTAAATCACGCAGTTCGCACGGAAGTGCTTCCGTGCTGCATGCGTGGTTTTCACGCACCCATTGACTTCAATGGGTGCGTGATGCGAACAGCGCGCAAAGATAGGACATGTCGTGAGTTTTTTTTTCAGCGGACTCACGGACTGTCTGCATGCCCCCATAGACTAATATAGGTGCGTACGACACGTGAAAAGCACGCGTGTCGCACGCACGTATATCACGCTCATGTACACGATGCCTTAGGGTTCTTTTACACTGGCAATTTCCTGCCGTTAACGAGCGCCAATCGACAATATAGCACGATTCATCTTTTTTTTAATTTACATGCCACAATCATCATGACTATACAAACTGTATGGGTATGAAAGACTGGGCGTATTGACATTCAACCCCATACAGTTTGCATTATTGGCTTGCGTAAAATGGCCCTTTAGATTGGATTCAGACAAGCATGGTAAAACTGGTCAGTGTTTCAGGGAAAAACTGACGATTTTACACCAGCGTTGAATCCGAGTGCGTTATGGGTCAGTATTTAACGAACAGGTGGCATCAGTGATCAGTTTTTCACCAACTTGACTGGTTTTTTCTTTTTTTAACATCTTCCAACGGGTTGCTAAGAGGAAAAAAAAAAAAGCTGCTTTTTCATAGATGGTGAAAAACGGATGATCAGTGAAAAACGGACCGCAGTCAGTGTGCAATTCTATTTATTTATTAATTTTTTTAACGGGCCCATTTGACTTAATTAGGAGAGTCATGCGAGAATCAGCCCAAACTAGCGTATGCTGCGATGTTCTCTGAATGGACCGATGGTCCGTGCCGAAAATCAGACATGTGACTGAACCCATTGATTTTAACCCCTTCCCGCTCCTTGACGTACTATTACGTCATGGCAGCTGTATCGTTCGCGCTCCATGACGTAATAGTACGTCTCGGGAGTAACGGCCGTTTCGGCCGTCCTCCTGACACATACAGGAGCTGTGACAGCTGCTGTCTCGTTCAGCAGCTGTCACAGCTCCTACAGCGGGGACCGATCGCTGTGTCCCCGCTGATTAACCCCTTAAAAGCCGCGTTCTATAGAGATCGCGGCTTTTTAGGGGTTAAGCTGCCATCGCCGGCCTGCTACGCGATAGCGGCCGGCGATGGTGACTATGGCAACCGGACACCAGACAATGGCGTCCGGCTATGCCATAGAAGGAAGCCTAGTGGGTCCTGACAACGTCAGGACCCACTATGCTTGCTGTCAGTGAGTAGCTGACAGTTCTAATACACTGCACTACGCATGTAGTGCAGTGTATTAGAATAGCGATCAGGGCCTCCTGCCCTCATGTCCCCTAGTGGGACAAAGTAATAAAGTAAAAAAAGTTAAAAAAAAAAAAAAGGTGTAAAAATAAGAAAATAAAAGATTTAAAAGTAATAAAAGCCCCCCCTTTTCCCTAATCAGCCCTTTATTATTAATAAAAATATATAAACAAACAAATAAACTATACATAATTGGTATCGCCGCGTCCGTAGCGGCCTGAACTACAAAATTATTTCATTATTTATCCCGCACGGTGAACGCCGTAAAATAAAATAAACCGTACCACAAATCACAATTCTTTGGTCACTTCACCTCCCAAAAAATGGAATAAAAAAAGAGATCAAAAAGTCGCATGTACCTAAAAATGGTACTGATCGAAACTACAGTTCGTTACGCAAAAAATAAGTCCTCGCACGGCTTTATTGATTGAAAAATAAAAACGTTATGGCGCTTAGAATATGGTAACACAAAAAAGTGAATGATTTTTTACAAAACGTATTTTATTGTGCAAACGCCAAAAGACATAAAAAAAAAAAAAAACTATAAACATCTGGTATCGCCGTAATCGTATCGCCCCGCAGAATAAAGTGAATATGTCATTTATAGCACACGGTGAACGCTGTAAAAAAACGAAGAAAAAAAAAAAACAATAGTAGAATTGCTGTTTTTTAGTCACCACGCCACCTAAAAATAGAATAAAAACTGATCAGAAAGCCGCATGCACCCCAAGAAAACTACAATGGATTCCTCAAGGGGTCTAGTTTCCAAATTGGGGTCACTTTTGGGGGGTTCCCAATGTTTTGGCACCACAAGACCTCTTCAAACCGGACATGGTGCCGAATAAAAAAAAGAGGCCTCAAAATCCACTAGGTGCTTCTTTGCTTTGGAGGCCGGTGCTTCAGTCCATTACCGCACTAGGGCCACATGTGGGATATTTCTAAAAACTGCACAATCTGGGCAATACGTATTAATTTGCGTTTCACTGTTATAAAAAAAATGGTATCGAGGATTTTCTGACAAAAAAAATAATTTAAATTTCACCTCTACTTTGCTCTAAATTTTTGTGAAACACCTAAAGAGTTCATAAACTTTCTAAATGCTGTTGTGAATACTTTGAAGGGTCTAGTTTCTAAAATGGGGTGTTTGATAGGGGTTTCTAATATATGGGCCCCTCAAACTGAACTGGAACCTAAAAACAAATAAATGAGGCAATACTTCGCTTCTTACATTATACTGATAATGAGCCGTGCCCACCCCGAGATGACCCCAGTTTTGACCGTTTGTATAAACGGAGACCCCTATTAGACCGTTCCAGTGCCCGGTTTTCCCAAGCATACACCCCCGAGAAGTGTATTTCTATTGATGAGTCCCTGGTACATTTTAAAGGGAGGGTTCAATTCCGCGAGTACCTGCCGGGTAAGAGGGCAAGGTATGGCGTGAAGATGTATAAGCTGTGAGAGTGCATCAGGGTATACCTACAGGTTTAGGATATATGAAGGAAAGGCCACCCCCAAACCAGACTGCATCCTGGACTACAATAGGTACATGGGAGGGATGGACTTGTAAGATCAAGCCCTGAAGCCCTACAGCGCTATGCGGTGTAGTATAAGAAGCTGGCCGTGCACATCATACAGATGGCATTGTACAATGTGTACGTGCTACGTCGATGTGCAGGCCAGACGGGAACTTTCCTGGAATTTCAAGAGGTGATTATCAAGAACCTAATCTTTAGGGACCAAGAAGGGGGGGCACCCAGTACTTCTGGAAGCGAGCCCACACACATCGTACCAGGCAACACTTTCCAGGAGAAGTTCCCCAAACTGGCAAGAAGGGAAAAAGTCAAAAGAGGTGCAAAGTCGGCTATAAGAGGGCGATAATGGATGACACAATATATCAATGTGACACGTGTCCCGAATAACCAGAGCTCTGTATGAAAGAGTGTTTTAAAATTTATCATACATCCCTTGGTTTATAATTTACCCCAATTTTACTTACCCTGATGCACTCCACACAGCTTATCCCCCCTCGTCTTTCCCCTCTGAGCCCTGCTGTGTGTCTAGGCAGCTGATAACAGCCACATGTAGGGTATTGCCATACCCGGGAGAACCCACATTACAGTTTATGGGGTGTAGGTCTCCGGTCAAAATGCTCACTACACCTCTAGATGAATGCCTTAAGGGTGTAGTTTTTAAAACGGGGTCACTTCTTGCGGGTTTCAACTGTACTGGTACCTCAGGGGCTTCTGCATACATGACGTCGCACTAGAAAATCCCCAGTAGGCCAAATGGTGGTCCTTTCCTTCTGAGCCCTCCCATGGGCCCAAACGGCAGTTTATCACAACAAATGGGGTATTGCGGCACTCAGAACAAATTGGGCAACAAAATGGAGTATTTTATTTCTTGTGAAAATAAGAATTTTTGAGCTAAAATGACATATTATTGGAAAAAAAATATTTTTTTTTAATTCCCAGCCCAATTCAAATAAGTTCTGTGAAGAAACTATGGAGTCTAAATGGTCACATTACCCATAAATGAATTCCTTGAGGGGTGTAGTTTCCAAAATGGGGTCACTTCTGGTGGGTTTCCATTGCTTTGATACCTCTGGGGCTCTGCAAATGCGACATGGCACCCGAAAACCAAAACCAGCAAAATCTGTACTCCAAAGAACACACAGCGCTCCTTCCCTTCTGAGGCCTCCCATGGGCCCAAACGGCAGTTTATTGCCACAAATGGGGTATTGATGCACTCAGGAGAAATTGGGCAACAAAATTGAGTATTTTGTTCCCTGTGAAAATAAGAAATTTTGGTAAAAAAATTACATCTTATTGGAAAAAATGTCATTTTTTTAATGCCACAGCCCAATTGAAATAGGTGCTATGAAAAAACTGTGTGGTCAAAATGCTAACAACAACCATAAATGAATTCCTTGAGGGGTGTAGTTTCCAAAATATGGTCACTTCTGGTGGGTTTCCATTGCTTTGATACCTCTGGGGCTCTGCAAATGCGACATGGCAACCGAAAGCCAATCCAGCAAAATCTGGACTCCAACAAACACATAGCGCTCCTTTCCTTCTGAGCCCTCCCATGGGCCCAAACGGCAGTTTATCACCACAAATGGGGTATTGCCACACTAAGGACAAATTGGGCAATAAAATGGGGTATTTTGTTCCCTGTGAGAATAAGAAATTTTGATCACAAATGACATTTTATTGGAAAAAATGACATTTATTTCATTTCAGAGCCCAATTCAAATACGTGCTGTGAAAAAACTGTGCGGTCAAAATGGTAACAACAACCCTAAATGAATTCCTTGAGGGGTGTAGTTTCCAAAATGGGGTCACTATTGGGGGATTCCTACTGTTTTGGGACCTCAACACCTCTTCAAACCTGGCATGCTGCCTAAAATATATTCTAATAAAAAAAGAGGACTCAAAATGCACTAGGTGCTTCTTTGCTTCTAGGGCTTGTGTTTTAGTCCACGAGCGCAGTAGGGCCACATGTGGGACATTTCTAAAAACTGCAGAATCTGGACAATACATATTTAGTAGTGTTTCTCTGGTAAAACCTTCTGTGTTACAGAAAAAAAAATGAATAAAATTGAAATTCAGCAAGAAAAATGAAATTTGCAAATTTCACCTCCACTTTGCTTTAATTCCTGTGAAATGCCTGAAGGGTTAAAAAAAACTTTCTAAATGCTGTTTTAAATACTTTGAGGGGTCTAGTTTTTAAAATGGGGTGTTTTATCAGGGTTTCTAATACATAGGCCCCACAAAGCCACTTCAGAACTCAAGAGGTACCTTAAAAAAAAGGCTTTTGAAATTTTCTTAAAAATATGAGAAATTGCTGTTGTATGTTCTAAGCCTTGTAACGTCCAAGAAAAATAAAAGAATGTTCAAAAAACGATGCCAATCTAAAGTAGACATATGGGAAATGTGAACTAGTAACTATTTTGGGTGGTATAACCGTCTGTTTTACAAGCAGATTCATTTAAATTCTGAAAAATGCAATTTTTTCAAAATTTTCTCTAAATGTTGCAATTTTTCACCAATAAAGACTGAATATATCAACCAAATTTTACCACGAACATGAAGCCCAATGTGTCACGAGAAAACAATCTCAGAATCGCTTGGGTAGGTTTAAGCATTCCGACGTTATTACCACATAAAGTGAAATATGTCAGATTTGAAAAATGGGCTCTGAGCCTTAAAGAGGCTCTGTCACCAGATTTTGCAACCCCTATCTGCTATTGCAGCAGATAGGCGCTGCAATGTAGATTACAGTAACGTTTTTATTTTTAAAAAACGAGCATTTTTGGCCAAGTTATGACCATTTTTGTAGTTATGCAAATGAGGCTTGCAAAAGTCCAAGTGGGTGTGTTTAAAAGTAAAAGTCCAAGTGGGCGTGTATTATGTGCGTACATCGGGGCGTTTTTAATACTTTTACTAGCTGGGCGCTCTGAAGAGAAGTAACATCCTCTTCTCTTCAGAACGCCCAGCTTCTGACAGTGCAGATCTGTGACGTCACTCACAGGTCCTGCATCGTGACGGCCACATCGGCACCAGAGGCTACAGTTGATTCTGCAGCAGCATCAGCGTTTGCAGGTAAGTCGATCTTACTAAATTACTTACTATTTTATTAAAAACTAAGGCTGGGTTCATACTGAGCTTTTTGCAGGCGGAAAATCTGCCTCAAAATTCAGTTTGGAAGCTTGAGGCAGATTTTCCTCTCCCTGCGCGCAGATTTACGTGGCGTTTTACGCGGGCATAAAATGCTGTGAAATACGCTTTCTCTGCCTCCCATTTATGTCAATGGGAGGTCAGAGACGTAACCGCGCGAAGATAGGGGAAAAAACCGCCTCCGCCTCCCATTGAAGTCAATGGGAGGCATTTTCCACGTTTTTTGGCGAGTTTTGCAGAGCGGTTTCTGCGTCAAAAAAACTCAGTGTGAACATACCCTGAGATTGGTTATTCAGGGAGATAGGGAGACATTCTCTAACAAGGTTTCCACTCTCAACTTGTGCAGGATCACAACAGGTGGAGTAGTTTTCATGATTTGTAGGCGGAGTTCACACAGTTTTTTGCAGGCAGAAAATCTGCCTCAAAATTCTGTTTAGAATTTTGAGGCAGATTTTGCTTTGCCTGCACGCCGATTTTCATGGCATTCACCCGCGGCCATTGAACACAGCGGGCAAAAAACACCACAAAATAAGTTCTCTAGGAAGTCAAAGACGTAAACGCCCGAACATAGGGCATGCCGCTTCTTGTTCCCACGAGACGTTTTTTCCGCTCGTGGGGAAAAACACCTCCGCCTCCCATTGAAATCAATAGGAGGCATTTTCAACCGTTTTTTTGGCGCATTTTCCACGTTAAAAACCTATGTGAACTGACCCTACGAATACTTACAGAACTTCCCCATTTAGTAGGCAATACACATTAAAAGATATGGACAACTTTTTGTTTCTATCATTCCTTTGCTTCTTAAATGCAAAATTACGTAACTTTTGAAGGAGGAAATTTTTAATGAAGACAACCATTTTGCAGCTGTAGCGTCTGTGCAACTTCTTTACATAGCTGGCTGTGGTGCTGCTTCTGACGTAGATCTACAGCAAACTCCTTGCTGCCGTCGGCTGAAGTAATCTGCTCTCCCAGATTGTGTTAGAAATACCAGAAGGGAAAGTAGACTGTGTACAGCAAAATAAAGGAGAGCAACTATTGTCTACAAGGGGTAAGAGACGTGAACCACAGCAGAATCTGCAGGGAGAGAGATCACACAGGCAACATCAGGGTAGAGCAAGAGGAGAGATTACACACAAGCAGCATCAGTGTGTGTTGGTACAGGAGAGAAGACAGTCACAGGGGGGGGGGGGGGGGGCTTTATTTAGAAGAAAGCAGTGCAGGAATTAAGCTGTGCTAGCATATGAAAGCTAGTGAGGGAGGCAGGTTTTTGAATGCACATCCAGGATGTATTACTGGGAGGGATACACCCACATGAGCCAAGTTTGAAACTAGGAGCAAGTTGCAAACCGCATAACAGGGTATCAGACTAGATGAAGGAATGGAGATTGCAGTCTAAAACTCAATGCAATTTTTTTAATGCAAGGCAACCACTAACATAATTACAATGATCTTGTCCACGTCACATGGGCTTTTAAAGTCTGTCGAACCCACTGATGTATAGTGGGCAGCTCAATAGTTTCAATGTCTGTCGTCATCAGCAGAGAAAAAGACCTGGCATTTTGGACTTCAAAAAACCCAATCCTAAGCCACTGCTAGACACCTCTCTATATTGAGAAGTCTGCACAATAAGCAAATCCCTACTTACATGTTAATTGGAACAAAAAATTAAAAATCAGGAAAGATAGTCATCTGAAACGTATATGGCTTTTGGCACTTGGGAAACACATTCCTGATTTGTACTGAAATTAGGCATTAAAAGAACAGTACAATGCATTTACATGCTACAGGAAAAAAAAATTTGGATTCAAGGCGTCCACCATATAAAATCAGGGAATAAAAACCTCCATATGCCTCTGTATAAAACCAATCACGTGGCAGTACAGTATGGATCCAAAGCAGTCTATGGGTGCCATATTACATAACGCTGTTTGCATGAGCCCTACAGGCCACTGTTTAGGTCTGTCTTGGTGACATTTGAAGGGGTTTCCCCACTAAGAACATTTATTGAATATCCACAGGATAGGTTATAAAAATATCTGATCTCTAGGACCCTCACTGATCACGAGATCACCCCAGGGTCCCCTGTGTGTATGGAGTGGTTCTGCACATGCTCTGCTACCGCTCTAGTCACATTCTATGGGACTGCCAGAGATAGCCTGGCAGGGTCATCACCCTAACATTCCAAGGATCAATTACTATGGTGGAAAAAACACACTTTAGTGCTAAACCCCCAGGCAAAAGTGAAACATTTACAGTGTTCTAGAATCCTTAAATGTAGACACTGTTCAAGTATTTCTTGCACATTTAGCTACTAGGGCTCCATGCACAAAAAGCTACTCCCGCTTAGCCATTTAGCTCCCATAGAATCCATCTGCCAGCTGGCCACATATAGCCCCTCTATTCTGTATAGTCACATCTGGCTGCTCACCCTCAGTGATTTCTAGCAACAAGCTACGGTGAAAACCATGCCTTTCACATATCTTTTTAAAACTACACCAGTAGCTGCAGGGCGGTTACTACAAAAGGATGAACACATTTCATTCTGTCGGAGTCGTGAACAAGCCTAAAGTGTAGGTCAGTGAAAGAAACCATAAGAAATGCATACACCTTATTCATTCACAGTGGTCTGCAGCCTGACTAGAGTTGTTGTGAATAGTCCCAGTATGCCATGAAAGCAACAGAGCGTATGAGAACGTTTAGGGTACGTGCACATGTGTTTTTAGGCGTATTTCGGGGCGTTTACAGCTCGAAAAAATGGAAGCAGAACGCCTACAAACATCTGCCCATTGATCTAAATGGGAAATACAGGGTTCTGTTCCGAACGGGCGTTTTTTTACGCCTCATTTAAAAAATAAAAAAAAACGCGCATAAAAAGGCGCCCGCGAAAAAAAAGTGCATGTCACTTCTTGAGTCGTCTTTCATTGACCGTAGAAAAACAGCTATAAAAACAGCCGTAATAAACAGCGAAAAACGTGAGTGGCTTAAAAAAAACTTGTGAAAATCAGGAGCGGTTTGCCCCTGAAAACAGCTCCGTATTTTCAGATGTTTTTGATTGTGTGTGCACATACCCTTAAAGTGAATCTTCACCATATCGGATACAATTTTGGGCCTACAAAAAAGAAAAATATAGGATAACATGCTGCCTGCAGCTACTACTTGAAGGAGCATGGGAACTTATGGCATGATTTTTGGATTAAGCTTAATGTGCAGGCCAATAAAATCAGAAACAAGCATCCCTTTGGGTATGTTCACACGCAAAAATGGCTGAAAAATGGAGCCGTTTTAAAGGAAACACCGCCTCTGATTTTCAGCAAATTTTGTAGCTGAAAAAGTTTTGAGGTGTTTTTTTGGAGCCGTTTTTCCATGGACACAATGAAAAATAGCTCCAAAAACAGCTGAAGTAGTGACATGCTCCCTTTTACGGGCTGTATTTTTTTTTTTTACATGCTGTTTTTTTAAGCCAGCGGTGTAAAAAAACACCCCGTCTGAACTAAAAGTCATTTTTCCCATTGCATTCGATGGGCAGATGCTTTTAACTAGCAGTTTCCGGGGCATATTTTAAGGCTTTTATGCCCCGAAATACGCCTGAAAACTCTGCATGTGAACATACCCGAAGATCGCTTAGTCGGCCGATTATTGCTCTATGTAAATAGGGCAGTGATCAGTCGACAAACAAGCAAACCCCCGTTTGTCGGCTGATCAGTTTATGCAGACTAGAAAGTCATCGTTGTCGGCAGCACAACTCCCTATGTAAACAGGGGATGTGCTGCCGACAATGATGCAAACTGATGGAGACCGAACGATCGTATGTCTAAAACAGTATAGTATCAGCCAATGTAAAAGTAGCTGTTGATAAGCGCCAATTAACTTGTTATATCGTCAATCAGTGCTTAACGCTATACTGTGAACCGCCGCTACAAATTTGCCAGCGTTTCACAGAGCGGAGCAGTGACAGCTCCCAAGCAGGTGGACCCCCACCAATCAGATATTGATGGTTTATCCTGAGAATAGGCCATCAATTTCTCCCTCACTGGAAAACCTCTTTCATTTATCTAATTTGCAGCTATTGGTTAAAAAATAATAATAAAAGGTAACAAAAAAAAAAAAAAAAACACACCTTTTAAACAAGACCTTCAGAATAGTTAAGAACTATGATTATAATCAATGGTGTATTTGCATGAACAAATTTTCGGTCTAAGGACGGTCAGTATATCCGGAAAGCAGAACAAATCTTTCCGTGGGCTTGTACAATTGTTGTCATAGACGGATACTGTACCGTACTTCCATTGAGATTAAAGGGCAGTGCCAGCTTTTCAGGAGTGGCATCATACAGTTGCCTAACAGGATGGCGTGACTGACCGGAGAAATGGCCAAACGCGCATCTGAACCTAAGCTAACTTCTAAAGGGTAAATAGGGGTTTCCAAATTTCACCAAAGTAACTGAAGTGCTACTCTCCTACAATAGAAAAATTTGCCTTTTAAAAGGCGATGGATACCTTTGACATGCAAAAAAAGTGATTTTTAGATAGGCTAGTGGTTACATTGTGGTTTGTTTTTTTAACACCAGGTTTCAGGCTGCAATCTCCAATCTTTTATAAATGTTCAGACCCCCTTATATTCAGTTTACAAGCTTCTCCTGTGGGCGTGCCCCTCAGTAATACATGATGGATGTGAGGTTTGTGTCCAGGATGCTGCGGTCTTCACTAGCTCTCATGTATCAGCAGAGCTTTCTGATGGTAAGACATTTTTAACGAAGACTGTTTAGAAAGTTGCTTAACTTTGCATTTAGGAAGCAAATTAATAAAAAAAAATAAGTGCAAAGGTGAAAACAGACGGTTATTCATCCATATTAATGTAGTGGTTTCTGTGGGTCATCTGTTTCCTCCTCTGCAAGCACTTTCTGGTTTCACTTTTTTCTGCATTCAGACAGCACACTGACGTTGTCCGTGTGCAGTCTGTTTTTTTCACACACAGACTTTAAAGAGCGAGTCCGGTCCACAAAACGGACCAGAATAGGGCATGTTGTAAGTTTCTAACATCTGACACGAGCGCTGTTGAAAAGAAACAGATGTGTGAATAGCCCCATGGACTTTTATGGGCCAGTGTGCCGTCTGTTAAAACAGACAGCACATGGACAAGAAATACTTTATGAATAAGGCTTTAATTTCCAAAACATTGCCAGCCGCCACAAAGTTGACAGTGATGAATGGTGGCTGGCAGTGGGGGAACAGATGAGTATTTTAAATATTGCAAAGTTTGGTATTTCTCTTTCTGTGGGCTCTCAACTGTTGGAAAACTCCTTAAAAATATAGAAGAAAAATATTTAAAAAAGGAAATTTCTCACTCAAAGACAGAGGCCATATGAGGTCAGCATCAGCCCCATGCAGTCACATGACCACACCATCCGATGTCTCTGGTGCTAGAAAGTGAATTTGGTCACTGGATCTTACAGATGTGAAATCAAACGGGCCAATCGTCACTAGCCAAATTTTGACATAAGGCCTCCGTCTTTGGAGAGAAGTGAAAATGATAAGTGCCGAAGGTCCACACTGTTCAGAGACTTTTGGCCGGCAATTCACTTATGATTTTAGATATTTAGGTCAAGCTACCACAGGGAAGATTATGGCATTATTGCGGTTGTGTTATTTTATTGCACTTGCCAGATTTGTATTCACAGTCTGCATTTTTTCCATGCATACAAGCATTCTATTTAGGTTATTAAATGAATGCCTCAATGAATTAAAAGTACTTTAAGGCATATTCCAGGCAATGCCCACAAGACTTACCTAACCCTCTTTTCCTTACCATGCTAGTAGTAGTGGCCTAAAGAGAGGTATGTGTGTGTCAACCACAGGCACACTCCCATGGTTGATCTTGTGGGCACAACTGCTGAATCTGCATGAGAATCAGGATTCCTTAAAGGAACAGTGTCATGGCAAATAATTTTTTTTATATGTTAAAGATGTTAGTGCTTTAATAAAAACGTTTTTATTCATTTGTGTGTTTGTGTTTTACTTTTTCTTATTTTTACACTTTTTCTTCCCTATGGGGGCTGCCATTTTTTGTTCCATTTCTGTGTGTGTCGATTAACGACACACACAGACATGGAGTACGGCAGCCACAGTCCCATAGGGACTGTGAACGGCTCCCGTCCCATTCACGTCCGTGTACGGCGTCTGTGTGGGAACTGCGCATGCGCCGCTCCCACACAGTCCTATTCGAAATTGGCGCCGTCCGGCGCCATTTTCCTGTGGACCGGAAGTCGCGGCCGGACTGTAATATTACTACTTCCGGTCGCGGCTTCCGGACTTGTGCACATGGAACAGCGGCAGCAAAGGGAGCGGACGGGCCGGAGGGAGCCGCGGCGGCAGGAGCAGGTAAGACATTTCAATGTATGTTAGTGTTTGTGTGTGTTTACTACTGTATGTAAACCTACTACACTGTGGGTTACCTCAAAAAATGGCGACACACAGTGTAGGAGGTTAAACCTTTCAAACCCCTCGTTTATCCCGGCACTAGCCAGGATAAAGGAGGGGGGGATGCTGAGAGCTCACTAGAGCGAGGGCTTTTAACCCAATGTTGCAATGCTGCAATTTTGGGAACTAGCTCCATCTAGTGACCAAAAATGGGTAGTATTATAAATTAGAATTAATTTATAATATTTCCTGACTATTTCCTGACTCGTGAAAAAAATAAAAAAAATTTGAACCATGTTTAATCACCCACACACTAAATGTTTAATTTTTAAAAAAAAAACATGTTTTTCTGGCAACACCATGCCTTTAAGGAACCCCACGATCTAGAAACCCCACACGTCAGAAGATAAAAGGACGAGAAGCCACTCAATCTAAATTGGATAAAGTCTAAACCCTACTTTATGTATTGTTGGGTGTAAAAATCCATTTCAGGCTGGAAAGCATCAAACTATATAGTTCTTCAATTGCATAACATGCAAACCCATCACAAAAAAGATTAAAAAATCATGCTCCCATGATCACTACTTTATTTCACATCTCTCCAGTACGGAGAATGTTAAGAAACATTTACAGATATTGGTGAAAGATATGAAATGCTCTTTATAAACCGGATTGGTCATGCTCCTTTATCTTCAATGCATTCCATGGAAGGTTCTAATAACTGCAAAAACAGTACACAAACCTGTATAAAAACATTGTAACTAATACACCCCATCTAGCAACATCAATAGGAAATATAGAAGCCACAATTTTGAATTAAATGTATCAGGTTACAGTGGATCAGATCCTTCTCCAGCAGAGCTCACTGAAACTATGAATGGTGAACAATCCTGATGCCTACGATAGACAATCAGCTCTTCCTAGATCAAACACTCCATGTAGTCACATCCAGTGCATTATAACAGCACAGAGCACCATGTACACATACTGACATATTCAGCAGAGCCATGGAAAGAGTGGGCGGTGTTAATGACTGAAGAAATCATGAACAGCAAGTCCAACCGCCTCCTACTTCTAATAACTTGAAAATGGATAGCTTTTCAAGAATTACTCTGCAAAGCCAGGATGCCACCATGATGCAGATGACACAGGCTGGGTCAGTCCCTGTGGACACCTATCCACACCACAGATCATGCCAGTCCTGTAACGCAAGAGCTCAGCCCTTTGACTGCAAGGCTTGCATCTGTCAAACCTCAGGGACCCTTGGAGGAGAAAAGCCATCTTAAGGGAGAGACCCAACTCTGCACAGCTTGTGACAGACTCCTATTTGTCAAAAGGGACAGGGATGAAGAATCTAGGTTTGTCCCGCCTCACACGAAAGCCATATGGTCACATCCAGCTAATGCACAATCATTGGTGTGAATAGGGTGGATAACACACAGGTAATCCAGAACTGCAACATGCCCTGCCTATATCAATACAAGGATCGCCCAACATATCCAGCAATGTGTATCCATAACATCTGGGGAGATCGCAGTAGATGTGCATCTAGTCCTCAGCAATTGTCATTGTGCAGGCATGCATACATATTATATACATATATATGCGCTCATGTATAGGCACAACTTACTTCCCAATCACCTCACACAGCTCATACACATCTTCAAACAGCACGTCGTCGTCGGCCATGGTCCTGAGGGGGGGATTTCAATTAAACCACCAAAGAACTGTACAAACGAGGTCCAGCCGGGGAGGTATTAGGTCCCAAGCGGAGGATGGCTGCACAAATCCTATCACAATGACACCGAGGCAGAAACGAAGGTGACACCCGACGCTCCCCTTTCATCAATGGACCGCGGCAGGCGGCCACTCTACATCTCAGGGCCGCCGCTCAGCCGGCGCTCCGCCATCCCTAGGAAACCGAGCGCCTCCCGGCGCCGAGACACACTGGACAGAGACCGCGCCTCGACTTGCCGCCGTCCACGAGCAGCGCGCCCCCGGTTTAAATGGCGGTGTCCGTTCCAGAGGTAACCGTGCCCCACATTTCAAACCTGAGGCGGGAGCGCGCCCTGCTTCTTCCCCTCAGCTGATATTAGGAGGAGGCAGGCCCGTGCGCATTCATGTGACGATTCATTTCGTAATGACGTGGGGGAGCGAGCACGCCTTCTCCACCTCTCCCTAGCCTTCCAATAAGGACGGGTCGCATGCGCGCCCCTGGGACAGCTTGAGGTGAACGTGAAGCGCGCGCACAACGTCGTGCACGGCAGGGGATGAGAGAGGCAGAAACGTATGCGCGGAAGCGAGTCCGCCAATTAATAGTACGCCGTAAGGAGCGCAGCCTCCACTTCCCACACGGACTATATTCTTGGCTGCTGATTTTTCTCTGGATTCATGGTTCAGTAGTGCCAGCCTGTTGTAAGACACACGTTCTCCAATTGGGAGCCAGCGGGAGTAGCTTGTGTATTGGTGTCCAGCCAATGGCTCATATTAACTGGAGTGGCAGCCCTGTGATCCTATGGCATGTGCTGAGGACACAGCATTTATTACATGGGAAGATTTCTGAATGCTGGACTACCATTGCCAACACTGCTTCAGTCTTACATTTAGTGAATGGAATGTGTTCACTAACCAAAATGAACTGCCTTATTAGTGAGGTAAATGTCTTATGCTGTGACAGCTTGAGCATAGTCCATGGAAGACCGTGTAAGGGTGTGTTCACACGTAGTGCAAAAACGTCTGAAAATACGGAGCTGTTTTCAGGCAAAAGCAGCTCCTGATTTTCAGACGTTTTTGTAGCAACTCGCGTATTTTACGGCCATAATTTTTCGCGGGTGTCTTTACGCGCCACATTTTGACAGTGACGCGTAAAATTACACCTCGTAGGAACAGAACACCGTAAAATCCATTGAAAGCAATGGACAGATGTTTGTAGGCGTATTAGGGGCGTTTTTTCAGGCATAATTCGAGGCGTAAAACGCCCGAATTACATCTGAAAACACTGCGTGTGAACATACCCTCGGTATGTTCACACGCAGTGAGCAAAAACTTCTGAAAATACGGAGCTGTTTTCACGCGAAAACAGCTCCTGATTTTCAGACGTTTTTTTTAACAACTGGCGTTTTTCACGACCCTTTTTGGAGCTGTTTTTCAATAGAGAATGAAAAGCGCCTCCAAAAACGTCCCAAGAAGTGTCCTGCATTTCTTTTGACAAGCCGTCATTTACGTGCCGTATTTTGACAGCGACGCGTAAAATAAAGGCTCATGGGAACAGAAAATCGTAATTCCCATTGAAAACAATGGCCAGATGTTTGTAGGCATATTAGGTGCGTTTTTTCAGGCGTAATTCAAGGCGTAGAACGCCCAAAATATGTCTTAAAACAGTGTGTGTGAACACACCTTTAGGCTGAATTCACACGAGCATGTTACGTCCGTAATGGACGGACGTATTTCGGCCGCAAGTCCCGGACCGAACACAGTGCAGGGAGCCGGGCTCCTAGCATCATAGTTATGTACGACGCTAGGAATCCCTGCCTCTCTGTGGAACTACTGTCCCGTACTGAAAACATGATTACAGTATGGGACAGTTGTCCCGCAGCGAGGCAGGGACTCCTAGCGTCGTACATAACTATGATGTAGGAGCCCGGCTCCCTGCAGTGTGTTCGGTCCGGGACTTGCTTGCGAAATACGTTCCGTCCTTTACGGACCGAACATACTCGTGTGAATCCAGTCTTATGGTGTCTTATAATATTAAATATGTTCTACGTATTTTCAGCATGAAATTAAGAAATTGGTCATTGTACAAACTGAGAGAAAACCTTAGACTTTGAAATGTCTACTTGTAGGAAAACCCAATAAGTCCTTATGCACATGGCCGTGCTCGTGATCACGGACCGCGATTGCGGGCACAGCCGTCCGGATTTTCGGCCCGTGCTCCCATACGAAGTATAGTAGCACGGCCTGTAAAAAGTAAAATATTACAATGACAAGGTGGCACTTATGAAGGCATATCGCAGCAGATCTCGACCCTTGGAGATAATGGGCATGAGGGTGCTACTTTTCGAGGACTATTCTATGGAGGTCGCGAAACGCCGTCGCTCTTTCAGCAAGATCTGTACTGCACTGTTCCAAGCGAAAGTGTGCTTCAACCTGCAATACCCAGCCATCTTACGGGTGTTTCAAACGAATGGTCGGACCAAGACATTTACTACAGCAAAGGAAGCTGAGGGCACACTTGCAGAGTTATGTAAAAGCCGCCCCCCGCATGAGGAGCAACGCAGTCCAGAGCACAGTCCACGTCGCAAGTCAAGAGATGTCAGACGGAGTCGCTCGGATATGGAGCGGACTTGGGCAGAAGCTCTCCTACCCACACCCGGAAGAGATTGTGGAGGAAGATCCAGGAACAGAGCGGACTCTCCGAAGCCGCAGAGACGGCCGCGTGACCGCACCCGGTCTCCGTCTCCTGATTGACGATTGAAGTTTCTTATGGGGTGGTTCTGTGGACGCTGTAGACCAATCGCAGGGTTCAATCTTTTGCAGATAATTATGTATAACATGAATGCCTTATAGCGCAGCGCTTTTTCTATTTTCAAATGCCCTAATGTTACAATGTCTTTCTGATATAATGTCGTATATCTACTGCAGGGGGTATGTGCTAGGGCCTGCTCTATGCTCTATATTTATTTGCACCTCCGATTGAGAATTCTACAGGGCCTCTCCATATCACAGGTTTTTTTCTGTGGCCGTGGCAGGTCAACTACTCGGTGAATTTTCTGCAGGGGCCTGTGGGCCGTTGTCCGTGCCGGCCTTGTAGCAGGAGCATTGTCTATATTGTTATATGATCGGATTGTGGGCTGTTTGCTCTTTGGTATAATACCATATACCTACTGCAAGGGGTTTCGGGTTTTTTATGGTCTGATGTACCTCTGTCTATATACGTAGTATATATTTTGCTATGCAGGTCTGGGAGGGAGGGATGTGTTTTGCACACCAGAAAAAAGCTAAGTCTCTTACGCCAATGGGTACTAGGGGGCTGACTGCCCTTGCCACAGGCGTTCTTTTTCTTTCTTTTTGTCAAAGTCTGTTTACCTTGATTTGGCGTTTATTTTTGTTCTCTAAGCCAGGTTGTGGCTATGTTCTTAATGTTCATATATGGCTATTATGTAAAGATGGATCCGACTCCCCGAACCGATCACGAGTTTTTGACGCCTTGGCTCATTTTATGCACAGCCCAATAACATGAAAATAGTTTCATGGAACATCAAGGGGCTTAGATCCCCACAGAAAAGGACCAAACTTTTGCGGCACATGAAAAGATTACATCCAGATGTAGCCCTGTTGCAGGAAACTCACCTTACCGAACCAGAATTCAAATATTTACAAAAATTCTGGGTGGGTCAAGTTTTTGGCTCGGCTGCTAAAGACGGTAAGGCGGGAGTTATAATACTGATGCACAAAAATTTTACTTTTACATTGATGTCCCAGGAGCATGATGCTGAGGGCCGTTGGATCCATCTAGTGGTGGAACGTGCAGGGGAAACTTTTAGTATCTATAATGTGTATGGTCCGAATGCGACCAATACCCGTTTTTTCTGTCAGTTGGAGACCCAGTTTAAGCAAGATCGCACCAAATTATTGGTACTAGGGGGAGACCTTAATACTGTAAGGTCGCCTAGGGATGATAGGAGCGCAGTGTCCATTTCGCATAGGCATAGGGACTTGGTCTTGACAGACTTTTTGAGACACACTGCCCTTAGAGATGCTTGGAGTTGTTTACATCCTGATGCTTGGGAATTCACACATTATTCCCATGTCCATCAATCGTGGTCGCGTATTGATTATTTACTGGTGAGTGATGCCTTTTCCCGCCGGTCACGTGACGCGACAATAGAGGATCTAGTCATCTCTGATCATTCCCCGGTAACCATTACAATGGCCGACACAGTAGCTAAGGGGCTGGATTTTGTATGGAGGTTCCCCTCCTTTCTGGCGACGGATGAGGGCTTTTTACAGAAGCTAAGAAGATGGTGGACGGAGTTTGATGGGGATAATGCGTCGCATCGTTCGGACCCATCGTTGTATTGGCGTACAGCTAAAGCGGTGATTCGCGGGAAAATTATGCAATTCATGTCTATCCTTAAGCGCAAGACTACCGAAGGGTATAAGGCGGCAAGCGAACGACTGCGTTGTGCATACACGGCATTCCTACAGTCTCCGTCAACGACTCTGGGGGATGACTGGAGGGAAGCCAAGCGGCAATTCGATCACTGGTTAGATCAAAGAGAAAATATTTATCGGTCCCAATTTGATGCTGATCTTATGCGGTTCGGCAATAAATCGAGCAAATTATTGGCACGCCTAGCGAGGGGGAGATATACCCCGTCACACATTTTAACCCTTAAAGATACCAACGGAATTCCTACATCAGACCCAAAACAAAATTAACACTATTTTGCGTACTTACTACCAAGCCCTTTACTCAGACACGCCCATTGACTCCCAAAAAGGTAGGGATTTCTTGGGGAAGGTCAATCTGCCTGGACTCACTCAGGAGCAGAATGATTTCTTGAGCGCAGAGGTCACATTGGAGGAAATTACGAGTACGATTCGGACCCTATCTAACGGAAAGGCCCCGGGGCCGGATGGGTTTACGGGAAAAAAATTTAAGTCCCTAAGAGAGGAAGTTAGCCCCATCTTGGTGGACTATTATAGCATTTTACTAAAGACAGGTACTTTTCCAGATGAGGCCAAAACAGCGCATATAAAGGTGTTGCCCAAGAAAGGGAAGGATCCTCTTGACCCGGGGTCCTATCGCCCTATATCATTGATAGACCAAGACCAGAAGTTACTCTCTAAAATTTTAGCAAATCACTTGGCTCTGTATTTACCTACATTGTTGTGAAAATCCCAAGTGGGCTTTGTTAAGGGTCGGGCAGCAGTGACTAATCTGCGTAAGGTGTTGACGGTGCTAGAAACAGTCAGACATGATCCCCAGCCAGTTACCCGACCGGCACTCTTGGCGCTAGACGCAGAGAAAGCTTTTGATAACATCCAGTGGGGATGGTGCTGGATAAGATGAATGTCCAGGGAGCCTTTAGGATCTTTTTGAAAGGTGTCTGCGCTAATCCCCAAGCTCACATTCATTCCTTAGGATTTCTGTCGGCTCCCTTTCAACTGTATAAAGGGACCCGTCAGGGCTGTCCCCTATCACCACTACTATTTCATTTAGCTCTGGAACCTATGGCTAGCTTTCTGGAGGAGTCTGCAGTGTTCAGAGGTATTCAGGTGGGGTCTTTGGCAGTTAAGTTAGCCTTGTTTGCTGACGATGTTATACTTTTTATGTCAAATCCCCAAGAGCACTTACTGCCGGTTTTTAGTTTTTTGCATGACTTTGGGAAATGCTCGGGATACAAAGTAAATGTAGCTAAAAGTGAACTGCTGGAGTTGGGTAAACCGCTACCTAGGACCTTTTGGCAATCCTTGGGATGTGGGATTTCTCCGGTTAAACAGTGTATCACTTATCTAGGCATTAAGATAGGGAAGGTGCCTGAAACCCTGTATGGCCTGAACTATCCACCGCTCTTTAAAAAAATACAGGCGGAACTCACAAGATGGCGTCAGTTGCCGTTATCCCTTCTGGGTAGGTGCCACTTGATCAAGATGGTTAGTTTCCCTAGACTTTTGTATCCCTTTCAGACGCTCCCGCTCTTGCTGAAGCATGCGGATGTCTCCAAATTGAATGCTTCATTTACAAAATTCATATGGCCAGGGAAGAGGCCTCGCTTATGCCAGGTAAACATGAGGGGGGGGGGGGGCTGAAGTTCCCAAATGTACGGGGTTATAACGTGATATGCCTATTTCGTCATGTAGTAGACTGGCTCCATGAAACGAGTCATTATTCCAACTTAGATCTGGAAGGGGCGTATGTCTCGCCCTGGAACTTGAAAGCCTTGTTACACTGTAGAGTTGCTTCTCTTCCGTGCCGTCTCAAAACCTCCATTGTCCTGAGGGATACAGTCCTAGCTTGGAAAGAGGTTCGTAAAATCTTTGACCTGCCTCACTTACTCTCTAAACATATGCCGTTGTGTGGACATCCGGAATTCTTACCGGGAGTAGACAGTGGGGCTAGATTTACCTCATGGGGGGAGGCAGGCCTTAACTGCGCAGCTGACCTTATGCATAAAGAGGAAAGGAGATGGTTGACCGGGTCGGAAATTAAAGTTAAACTTCAGCCCTCAGACGGTAATTTTAATTTTCTAGAAGTTCTCCAGGTACGCTCATTTTGTACATCTCGACTAAGGGATTTGACTAAGGAAGCCACCACACATACTCTAGATGAGGTGATAGGTCCAACGTCTCTGCGGGCGACTATTTCGCGGTTGTATAGCGCACTTGGGGAGTACTTTGTTTGCCCGCGTCCACGATCCATGTTCAAAGTTTGGGAAAGATGGACTCAAGATCTGGCTATAGGGGAGATCATATTGGAAGATTGGGAGACGGTACGGAAGGTTATCGTGAACGAGAGCTGGAGGGAAACCTATTTTAAGTTAATGCATTCGGCTATATATGGCTTCAATATTTTACCTTCACAGTCCTTCCCCGATCGCATCACTGGTTGCCCCAAATGTAGCACTCCCCTGACGAATTTGTGGCACGGAGTATGGGGTTGTGCTCATGCTAAACGATACTGGGGGATGGTACAAAACTATATTTCGGATCATTGGAAGGCGAAACTTCCAATGACGCCTCAGGCACTGCTGTTCCATCAGGCGCGGCCGCCAGAGGAAGATGGTGCTCGAGGGACGAGATCTCCTCCCCCCTTGATACACACAATTTTACTGGTGGCCTTGAGGTATCTTCTATGTAAATGGCTGGAAACTGACACACCGGGTCTTGACATGATAGTGTTACGTTTGAAACCGTTATTAACTCTCGAGTGGGTGGAGGTGGAAAGACGGAAAGAAGCAGGAGCTAAGAAGTTATTTGCTAAATGGCGAATATTTATTGAAACGCAGTGCACAGCTGCCGAGGTGACAGAAATTGTTACGCCCTTTGGGCACACTGCTTGGTATCATACGCAGCTTCTGGCAGGCACTTTAGGAGGTTTGGAACTTTAGTCTTGAGAAGGGATGGTAGGGGGGGGGGAGATCTCGGGCGCTCGTTGGCACCGGTTTCTTACTATTATAAATCTAGGCGTTGTAATTTTTTTGCTGACCTAAGTCGTGCTCAGGGGTAGGGGAGGTCTTGTTCTTTCATTTGTTATGTAGATCGAACCATATGCCATGATTATATGTTATGTTATTTTGTATTGTTTGCAGTTGCACGTTGTTCACTAATGACGCAACCTTTGTGTGATATGTTTATAAGAAAATATGAAAACTGTCAATAAAAAATGATATTTTAAAAAAAGTAAAAGATAGGACATGTTCTATCTTTTGCGGTACAGTTCTACGGCATGGACACTTATCTGTAGTGATATGGAAAGGTGTCAGCGGCCAGTAGAACTGAATAGGTCAGTAATTGAGCACCGTATTACGGTCCGCAATTACGGAGAATTTTTACGGTTGTGTGCATGGGGCCTAACTTTCTCACTAGTCCATTTCCTGCAGGGGAAATGTAGTGTTACATGGCAGCATTCAAAATGAGCCCACCAAAACAAGAGCCTGTCCATATGATGTCTATATGCAATGAAAGGAGTCTGCTGCTAAGGCTTCGTTCACATCTGCGTCAGGGCACCGTTCATGGGTTTCGTCAGAGCTTTCTGTCAGGGGAACCCATGAACGGAATCCAAACGGAAACAATAGGTTTCCTTTTGCATCACCATTTATTTCAATGGTGACGGATCCGGTGCATATGGTTTCCGTTTGTCACCGTTGTGCAGGGGTTCCGTCGTTTTGATGGAATGAACAGTGCAGTCGACTACGGTATTGATTCCGTCAAGCCGACGGAACCCTTAAAAAACCTATGGTTTCCGTTTGTTTCAGTCAAGTTTCCGTTCATGGGTTTCCCTGATGGATAGCTCAGACAGAACCCATGAACGAAGCCCTGACACAGATTTGAGCAAGGATTGCAGATTTGAGGCTACAGGGCTTGGAGTAAAGACACAGCACTTTCAGAGGATACCTGGGAATATAATCGGTGCGTAGTCTGGTGCTGTTGACCTCCCACAAAACCGTGTTGGAGCCGTGGCGCCAATAGGGTAATATGAAAGTTCAAAACTTCATTATGGCCTGAGGTGTGTGAGAAGGAGAAGAGTAAATTACTGGACCACTTGGGCCTTTGTTGTTCATGGGCTTTGTCCTTTTCAACCCTAATATTGCATGTGCCTATGTTGCTAGTTCCTTAATCCTGTGGCTACTGCAACTTTGTAAACAAATCAGGAACAAAATTATTTCTTCTTTTCTCTTTCTCTACTGAAAAAAAAAAATGGACTCCATAGCTGATGTCTCAGTCAAAGCAGCTAATCTTTTTCGGCAAGCTCTTTGGCTTAAAGAAGCACTCCAGCAAAAAAATGCTCTGCCTTTATAGCGCAGCATAGGCTTTTTAAAAAAAAATGTTTTTATGAAAGTTTTCAGTAATAAACATAATCAAACAAACAATGTGTCATGTCTCATCATGTGAAACATCCACATATCCTATGGGATAAACAATGGAAAAGTAGTACATTTTGAGATCAATATAGCATACAGGCAGTAGATGGTTTCACAGCACGTCTGACAATAAGAAAATCAAAGAACTAAGAAAGTCAGAGATCGTTCCGATTATACAAAGTACATAAATCAGGTCATATTATAGTAAGGTATCAAACAGTGTTTCAAAGACAGTGAGTAGCAACATATAACATCCGATGCCAGCGGGTCTCAGGGTAGGACAGAGTATAGGTCCAGCACATCAACAGGCCACAAGGGGGGGTGGTCTCCCACTACTTCTATCTCCATGTACCATGTGGTCAGGCGGTAGGATTGTATCGAGATCGGTAGGATCCTAATAAATGCTGTTCAAATGGTAAAAAAAAAGCTTCACTCTCTTTTCTTTGTGTATCATTGCCTCTACCCAGTCCATCTGAAATAAAAAGGCCAATTTTTCCAAGAATAATTTCATAGGAGGGGCTGGTGGCTGTATCCAGAATTGAAGGATATATTTTTGTGCAGCAGCTGCAACACAGTAAAGAAGTTTACGCATCTCTCTAGAGTAGTCATGTCTAGATGGGTCGATCCAGCCAAAAATACCCCAGGTTTGGTAAGAGGGTGCAAAATCTGTTAAGTGTGTCCGCGTAAATGCTTGAACTGAGGACCAAAATACTTGAACTACCGAACAGGATTGTAAACCGTGAAATATATCCTCCTCGGCCTGACCACATTTAGGACACTCCGGTTAAGAGCTTAACCCCATAAGAAAACCTCTATGTGGGGAAATATAGGATCTATGTATGATACGCTACACCATCTCTGTATATCTACCAGAAGGTAGGGTTCTATTGTAATAATCTATAGAGGGGATATCTGTTAGCCAACGTGACATTCCAGTAGTTCGTAGTCAGTAATCTAGTTCGGGTAGAAACACTTTATACAGTTGCGAAATATATGTTTTTTATGCTGAAGCTTTACATATCCCATTATGTGTCCCCTCATAACGGTCTTCGATGTCGACCAAAAAAGAGATGTGTCATTCACATGCTCAATATTATTGTCCACAAAATTAGCCCAGTTAACTTGGAGATAGGACTCAAAATATGTCGAGAACAATAAATATGTGGGGAATTTCCATATCTTACTAAGGGATTGTGGTGGAAGAACATCAATTGTGACAGTAAGTAAGCCATTATCTGAAATGGCTATAGGCAATATGTCAGATTCCCTGACCGTGGAAAACTGGGGGGGGGGGGGGGGCAAAAGGATAAAATGTATTCGAGAATAAGAATCATGTACAGCTGAATAAAATGATTACACCCTTGCAGTTAAGGGCAGCAATCTCTAAGGTGTCACGTTGGGTATGTGGACCCACTGGGCCTTGACAGTATGGCAGCTGGCCAACAGGACGCAGGTCACAGTCTATAGTTCGTATAGTGTACCTGTGGTAGCTCGGACAGTAGTGAGACAGGCTCAGCTGGGACTAGGCAACAAGCAGATGTTAGGCGTGGTATACAGCACAGCACGACTCAGCTCAGCACGGCACTAAATCAGGGTAGCACGGGACACAGGAACAGGTACAGGAACGGGAAACACTGGGAGATCATCTGCATAGACAATCTTTGGGTACGACAACAACGCTTAGGCATGTGAGGAAGGGGCTGAGCCCTTCTTATAGTCCAGGGTACTCATGGGCTAATATTGACATTAAAGGGGTTGTCCGAGATTAAATGACTTTGTGTTAATGCTTGTAATTTATAAATGTAAATACATTTGTAATATACTTACATTTTCCAAAGTGGCCCCGTTTCCAGATCCTCCCGTGGGGTACTTGATGGGTGACGTCACTCTCTGCACTGGCTCTGGCCGTTTTGTTGATCTTGAATTATTTGCCGGGTATACGACACGTCACTTGTGACGTGCGTGTATGGGCTGTTCTGCTTCACAGCCCGTAACGCTCATGAGCTGTCACTGCTGTTTTCGCGGTCCCTGCTGTTCTCGAGAACAAGCCGAACAACAGAACAAGCCGATATACACCATGTCACAAGTGACGTGTCGTATATCCGGAAAATAATTCAAGATCAACAAAATGGCCAAAGCCAGTGCAAAGAGTGATGTCACCTGTCAAGTACCCCACAGCAGGATCTGGAAACGGGGCCACTTTTGAAAATGAAAGTATATTACAAATGTACTTACATTTATAAATTACAAGCATAAACACAAAGTCATTAAATCTCGGACAAGCCCTTTACCTTCAGGTGCGCGCTTGTCCTACGGGACCCGGCCAGGAGAAACGGAAGTGAGCGCTGGCGTCTCCTGAGGAGGAGATGGGGACCAGCGCTCACAGTTCCATGGCTGCGGGCGTCAGGAGGTGAGTGAGCCTGACGGCCAGCGGCAATGGGCATGACAGTATCCCCCCTCTTACGCCTCCTCCTCTTGGGGCCAGAACGAGAGAGAAACTTCTTCAGCAGGGTAGGGGCATTGAGGTTCTCTTCTGGCTCCCAGGACCTCTCTTTAGGACCAAACCCCCTCCAATCCACCAAATAAAAGGTTCTTCCACCCACTCTCTTGGTGTCCAGGATTTCGTTTACCTCAAAAGTCTGATGAACCGCTGGGAGCCACTGCAGGAGTGGAAGTTTTTTGCTGTAGTGGTTCAAGATCACCGACTTCAACAGGGAGACATGGAAGGAGTTGGAGATCTTGAGGGTAGGAGGCAGCCGAAGCTTGTAGGAAACAGGGTTGGTTTGTTGCAAAACCTCGAAGGGTCCAAGGAAACTGGGAGCAAACTTGTACGATGGCACCCTCAGCCGGATATTCCTAGATGACAGCCAGACCTTAGTACCTGGAAGGAAATGGGCAGGCTCTCGTCTTCTTGTGTCCGCCTTTCAGTTCAAGCGAACGACCGACCGCCAGCATAATAGAAGATCAAGTCTGCTGCCAGATCTGTAGAAAGTCCCTGAATGCAGAGTCAGCTGCAGGCACCTGGGACGTAGTGGAAACAGGAAGAGGTATATGAGGGTGTTGGCCATAGACAATGAAGAATAAACTCTTAGCGGTGGACTCACTAGTATGGTTGTTTTAGGAGAACTCAGCCCAGGGAAGCAGCTGTACCCAGTAATCATGCTGCATGGAGATAGTGTCGTAGATAGTTCTCCATAATCTGGTTTATTCTCTCGACCTGACCATTGGACTGGGGAGGGTAGGCAGAGGAAAAGTCCAACTTCACACAGAGAAGTGCACAGAGGGCTCTCCAGAAATTATAGGTGACCTGAACCCCTGATCCGACACAATATCTAGAGGCATGCCATGCAGGCGGAAGATGTGTTGGACGAAGAGATTGGCCAGTCAGTGGAACGAAATGAGCCATTTTAGAGAATTGATCCATCACCACCCAGACCGTACTGCAACCAGCAGAGAGAGGCAGGTCTGTGACAAAGTCCATAGCAATATGTTGCCAGGGGGCATCGGGCACAAGCAACGGCTAGAGCAGGCCCGCCGGTTTGGAGTGGGCAACCTTATTTGCTGCGCACACCGTGCAAGAGGAGACAAAGTCTGTGATGTCTTTTGGCAGCGTGGGTGTCACGTTGGGTGCATAGACCCACTGGGCCGTACCGCCTTGACAGTATGGCAGCTGGCCAACAGGATGCATGTCACAGTCTATAGTTCGTATAGTGTACCTGTGGCAGCTCGGAAAGTAGCAATGACAGGCTCGGCTGGGACTTAGGCAGCAGGCAGACGTCAGGCATGGTGTAGCAGGACAGGCATGGAATACAGGACAGCACGACTTCAGCACAGCACATGACCAGGTAGCACGGGATACAGGTACAGGAACGGGGAACACTGGGAACTGGAAAACACTAGGAGACCATTTGCTAGACAAACTGAGGAGGAGACTGGGGCCAGCGCTCGCAGACCCATGGCTGCGGCCGTCAGGACGTGAGTGAGCCTGACGGCCCGCGGCCATGGACATGACAGTATCCCCCCTCTTATGCCCCCTCCTCTTGGGGCCAGAGCGAGAGAGAAACTTCTTTAGAAGGGTAGGAGCATTGAGGTTTTCTTCTCCTTGTGTCAGCCTTCCGTTTCATGCGGTCGACTGCCAGTAGGATGGAGGATTGAGTCTGCTGCCAGATCTGCAGGAAGTCTCTAAATGCAGAGTCAGCCGCTGGTACCTCGGTCGTATCGGGCACCGGGAGCGGAATTCGTGGGTGTTGGCCGTAGACAATGAAGAACGGAGTATTCATTGTGGACTCGCTGGTGTGATTATTATATGAGAACTCAGCCAACGGAAGGAGCTGCACCCAGTCATCATGCTGCTTGGAGATGAAGTGGCGTAGGTAGTTCTCCAAGATCTGATTGATCCTCTCGACCTGACCATTGGACTGAGGATGGTAGGCTGAGGAAAACTCCAACTTCACACCGAGGAGTCTGCAGAGGGCTCTCCAGAACTTTGAGGTGAACTGAATCCCCTGCCAGCTCCCTAGCTATATGCTGCCAGGGAGCATCGGGCAATGGCTGGAGCAGACCAGCAGGTCTGGAGTGAGCTACCTTGTTAGCTGCACACACTGAGCAGGAAGAAACAAAGTCCATAATGTCTTTGGGCAGCGTGGGCCACTAGAAATGACGGGCAATCAGGTCTCGGGTTTTACAGGTCCCCGCGTGACCTGCCAGTCTAGAGAAGTGTGCCCAGCGGAGGATTCTCCTTCTGTCAGCCAGGCACACAAAAGTCCTCCCTGGAGGAATGTCCCCAACTTGCAGCGGGTTGACAGAGACAATGCAAGACAGGTCAATAATATTCTCTGGAATTTCCATGGTGTCCTCTTTCTCTAAAGATCTGGACAAGACATCGGCCGTCACATTCTTGTCAGCCAGGCGATAATGGAGCTCAAACTGGAACCTGGTAAAGAACAGCGACCACCTGGCCTGACAATGATTTAGCCGTTGGGCCGTCTGGAGATAGGTGAGATTCTTGTGGTCCGTAAAAATTAGGATCGGATGAGCTGCGCCCTCTAGTAGATGTCTCCACTCCTCCAGAGCCAATTTGATGGCCAGTAACTCCCGATCCCCAATCGTGTAGTTGCGTTCTGCGGAAGAGAAGAGCTTAGAGAAATATCCACATACCATTGACTTGCCCTTGGAACCTCTCTGGAAGAGGAGTTCACCAGCACCGACAGAGGAGGCGTCCACCTCCAACGAGAACTGTAGAGAAACATCTGAATGATGGAGAATATAGGCTGACGTGAAGGCACTCTTCAGGCTATTAAATGCGGACTCTGCCTCAGGAGTCCACACCTTGGCGTTCATGCCCTTCTTGGTGAGGTTAGAGATAGGAGAAGTCAGTGAGAAGTTTGGAACGAATTGTCTGTAAAAATTGGCGAATCCCAGAAAGTGTTGTATGGCCCTCAAGCCATGAGGGCGTGGCCATTCCAGGACAGACTTTACCTTTTCAGGATGCATCAGGAGACCTCCATTCGAGACGATGTAGCCCAGGAAGGGTAGAGCATCTTTCTCAAAAACGTACTTCTCCAACTTGGCGTACATACGATTCTCCCTTAACCGCAGCAAAACTTGACAGACATGTCTCTGATGAGTCATAGGATCTGGAGAAAAAATCAAGATGTCATCAAGATACACTACTACACAAACATAGAGGAGGTCACGGAAGCATTACACAGGCCAAAGGGCATTACTAGATATTCATAGTGTCCGTCACGGGTGTTAAATGCAGTCTTCCATTCGTCACCCCAGCGAATCCGGATTAGGTTGTAAGCCCCATGCAGGTCTAGTTTGGGAAAAAATCTTGGCACCACGTATACGATGAAACAGTTCTGAGATTAATGGTAACGGATACTTATTTTTCACCGTGATCTGGTTGAGACCCCGGTAGTCGATACAAGGACGCAGGGAACCATCCTTTTTCTTGATGAAGAAGAACCCGGCTCCTGCCGGGGTAGAAGACTTCCATATGAAGCCCCTCTCCATGTTCTCTTTAACATAGGCGGACATGGACAGAGTCTCTGGCAAGGATAGAGGATATACCCTACCATGGGGATGGGATGCACTAGGAATGAGCTTGATAGGACAGTCATACGCCCGGGGTGGGTGCAGTGTCTCCACCTCCCTCTTGCTGAAGACGTCCGAAAATGCGACATAATGACGAGGTAATTCTGCCAATGACTGAGACACAGGAGGCTTAGCCGAACGAATCTGTACCAGGCAACGGTTGTGACACTCGGGTGCCCAACTGGAGAACCTGTCCAGAGTTCCAGTCTAGGACTGGGGCATGTAGTCTGAGCCAAGGCAGGCCCTGCAGCACGGGGTTAACGGCTTTGGACAAGACAAAGAACAAGAGGAGCTCGGAGTGGAGAGCTCCTACTTGGAGCCTCAGCGGCTTGGTCACAGCAATAACTGGGTCTGGCAGAGGTAGTCCATTCACAGATGCAGCCACCAAAGCCTCTCCAGAGGGGTAGTGGGCAATTGGAGACGATCCACCAGGTCTCTACGAATGAAATTAGCAGCGGATCCAGAGTCCAGATACGCAGAGACCCGATGCGTTTTCTCGCCAGACACTATAGTCACGGGATGGATAATTTAGACGGAAGTCCTTCTTTACCCAAGGATGTCTCTCCTACCAACCCTAGGCTTTGGGGCTTTTGGGGGACACAGACGCAAAAGATGGCCTCCGAGGCCGCAATGTAGACAGAGTCCCGAAGTGTGTCTGCGTTGTCTCTCCTGGGTAGAAAGCTTACACTGGTCCATCCTCACAGACTCCTTAGGAGGGTCAGTGGACAGCAGGGGGTCACTGCAAGGTAGAGACCGGACTAGGGAGGCTTCCCTTCCGACGAGCTTCTTGGAGCCGTTCTCGGATCTTTATATCAATCTGGGTGGCCAGAAGGATAAGGTCATCCAGGGTAGACGGTGGATCTCGAGCGGCAAGTTCATCCTTAATCTTAGGAGACAGTCCCTGCCAGAATGTAGCCACCAGGTCATCATTGTTCCACAACAGTTCTCACGCCAGTGTGCGGAAGTGGATGGCGTACTCACCCACGGAGGTGTCTCCTTGGCGTAGGTTCAGCAAGGAAGCCGCTGCAGACGAGACTCGTTTAGGCTCCTCAAACACTGTCCGAAATGTCCGGAGGAACCCCTGAAAGTCACGGGTCTCTGGTCCTTATCTCTCCCAGATAGGATTCGCCCATACAAGGGCCTTGCCAGTGAGGAGAGAGATGATGAAAGCGACCCTTGCGCCATCAGATGAAAATGTCCTTGCATACAGGCTGAAGTGGATCTGGCACTGGTTAAAAAATCCACGACAGGTCCCTGCGTCTCCATCATAGCGGTCAGGAAGTGGTAAAGAAAAACGGGGATAAACACTGCCAGGAGGTGTAGTCTGAGGATCAACACTGCCAGGAGGTGTAGTAGGAGGAACGTCAGCCATCGCCTCCTGCCGACGTGCGATAATGTTCAAGGCCTGGAGGAGTTGATCCTGTCGAGACCGGAGGTCTAGCATATCCATCCGTATCTCTTGCGACGTCATCTTGGTTTTGGATCGACCAGCTGGGTCCATGGCTTGAGCGTACTGTCACGTTGGGTTCGTGGACCAACTGGGCCGTACCGCCTTGACTGTATGACAGCTGGCCAACAGGGCGCAGGTAACAGTCTATAGCTCGTATAGTGTACCTGTGGCAGCTCGGACAGTAGCAAGGCAGGCTCGGCTGGGACTAGGCAGCAGGTAGACGTCAGGCGTGGAGTAGCAGGACAGATGTGGAATACAGCACAGCACGACTACAGCTCAGCATGGCACTTGACCAGGATAGCACAGGATACAGGTACGGGAACACTGGGAACTGGAAAACACTAGGAGACCATTTGCATAGACAAACTTTGGATACAACAAACAACGCTCAGGCATTGCAGGAAGGGGCACAGCCCTTCTTATAGCCCAGGGTGCTCTGGGAGCAATCAGCTCAATTTCCCACCTGCGTGCGCTTTGGCTTCTTAAGTCTGGACTGAGCTCGCGAGCGCACCCTGGTGGTCACTGTGGAACAGGACGGCGTATGGGCAGACATCTCTGGAGAGAAGGGCGTCGACTGGATGGAAGGAGTTAGTGGCCACGGACCACGGACGTTACAGCTTTTCATTTATTACACTATTTATATATATATATATATATATATATATATATATATATATATATACACTACCGTTCAAAAGTTTGGGGTCGCCCAGACAATTTTGTGTTTTCCATGAAAACTCACACTTATATTTATCAAATGAGTTGCAAAATGACTAGAAAATAGTCAAGACATTGACAAGGTTAGAAATAATAATTTTTATTTGAAATAATAATTTTCTCCTTCAAACTTTGCTTTCGTCAAAGAATGCTCCATTTGCAGCAATTACAGCATTGCAGACCTTTGGCATTCTAGCTGTTAATTTGCTGAGGTAATCGGGAGAAATTTCACCCCATGCTTCCAGAAGCCCCTCCCACAAGTTGGATTGGCTTGATGGGCACTTCTTGCGTACCATACGGTCCAGCTGCTCCCACAACAGCTCTATGGGGTTGAGATCTGGTGACTGCGCTGGCCACTCCATTACAGATAGAACACCAGCTGCCTGCTTCTTCCCTAAATAGTTCTTGCATAATTTGGAGGTGTGCTTTGGGTCATTGTCCTGTTGTAGGATGAAATTGGCTCCAATCAAGCGCTGTCCACAGGGTATGGCATGGCGTTGCAAAATGGAGTGATAGCCTTCCTTATTCAAAATCCCTTTTACCTTGTACAAATCTCCCACTTTACCAGCACCAAAGCAACCCCAGACCATCACATTACCTCCACCATGCTTGACAGATGGCGTCAAGCACTCTTCCAGCATCTTTTCAGTTGTTCTGCGCCTCACAAATGTTCTGCTGTGTGATCCAAACACCTCAAACTTGGATTCGTCTGTCCATAACACTTTTTTCAATCTTCCTCTGTCCAATGTCTGTGTGCTTTTGCCCATATTAATCTTTTCCTTTTATTAGCCAGTCTCAGATATGGCTTTTTTTATGCCACTCTGCCCTCAAGGCCAGCATCCCGAAGTCGCCTCTTCACTGTAGACGTTGACACTGGCGTTTTGCGGGTACTATTTAATGAAGCTGCCAGTTGAGGACCTGTGAGGCGTCTATTTCTCAAACTAGAGACTCTAATGTACTTGTCTTGTTGCTCAGTTGTGCAGCTGAGTCTCCCACTTCTCTTTCTACTCTACAATTGGATAGGGAGGTTTTGAGTGAGAAAAGAGACAGAACAACTAAGGATAAAAGACTCCCGATGGTATCTACTTTTAGCACGGGGAGCGCTAATGTTGCAGGAATGATTAGAAAACATTGGCACGTTTTGGGTAACTTTTATGATAAGGTTTCAGAATTTTGTTCCCCTCCTCTATTTTCCTACAAAAGATGTTGTAATTTGAAAGACAAATTGGTCAGAACAGATGTTGGCAGTATACAAGGTGGACAGGCTTGCAGAACACGCAAGGGATGTTTCCCTTGTCTTTCCTGTGACAACTGTCCCATCATGATTAAGGGGGATGTCTACACCCACCCCAAGACACATAAAATCTTTAACATTAATTCCTTCTACACATGTAGAAGTGAATATGTAACATACATACTACAGTGCCCGTGTGATTTAATCTATGTGGGTGACACCACGACAGAATGTAGTTTGAGATTGAACAATCATAAATCTAGTATAAGGACCAAAAAGGTGGAATTGCCCGTAGCACGACATTTTGCTGAAACTGGACACACAGTACAGCAAGTTAAATTTACCATCATTGATGGGGTTTCCCCATTAAAACGGGGATGTAACAGGGAACTGATTTTAAAACAACGTGAAATACAGTGGATTACAAAACTTAATTCCTTACATCCCTATGGTCTGAATGTGGATTATCCACTCAATGTGTATAGATAAGGTTAATGCTAGGCTCACTTAATAACATGCCTCCGTTGTCCAAATGAATTTTTTGTATATATTAATACATCTGGATTTGCTCTTTTGGCCTGTATTTCTTCCAATAAATCCTGTTGACACATATATGGCTGGTATTTGGAATATAATATGTGTGTTAATATCTTGATTATATATTCCAAGGTGACTGTATAGTGACATTCTCCTTTTTTCTTCTTTTTTAACCCCTTGAGTACCCAGCTCATTTTGGCCTTGAGGACCAGACCCATTTTTTCAAATCTGACATGTGTCACTTTATGTGGTAATAACTCCGGAATGCTTTTACCTATCCAATTGATTCTGAGATTGTTTTCTCGTGACATATTGTACTTTAGGTTAGTGAAAAAAATTTGTCGATAAATTTATTGCTTATTTGTGAAAAACACCAAAATTTAGAGAAAATATGAAGAAATTATGATTTTTCACATTTTAAATCTATCTGCTTGTAAAACAGATAGTAATACCACACAAAATAGTTACTATTTCACATTTCCCATATGTCTACTTTATGTTTGCATCGTTTTTTTAACATCCTTTTATTTTTCTACGACGTTACAAGGCTTAGAACTTTAGCAGCAATTTCTCAAATTTTCAATAAAATTTCAAAAGGCTATTTTTACAGGGGCCAGTTCAGTTCTGAAGTGGTTTTGAGTGCCCTATATATTAGAAACCCCCATAAAACACCCCATTTTGAAAACTGCACCCCTCAAAGTATTCAAAACAGCATTCAGAAAGTGTTTCAACCCTTTAGGCGTCTTACAGGAATTGAAGTAAAGTAGAGCTGAAATTTGAAAATTTCATTTTTTTTTACAAAATTCATTTGTAATACATTTTTTTCTGTACCACAGAAGGTTTTACCTGAGAAACGCAACTCAATATTTATTGCCCAGATTCTGCAGTTTTTAGAAATATCCCACATGTGGCCCTAGTGTGATAATGGACTGAAACACAGGCCTCAGAAGCAAAGGAGCACCTAGTGGATTTTGGGGCCTGCTTTTTTTAGAATATATTTTAGGCACTATGTCAGGTTTGAAAAGGTCTTGTGGTGTCAAAACAGTGGAAACACCCAAAAGTGACCCTATTTTTTAAACTACACCCCTCAGGGAATTTATCTAGGGGTATAGTTAGCATTTTGACCCCACAGGTATTTTGCTATGTTTATTGGAGTTAGTCTGTGAAAATGAAAATCTACTTTTTTTCTGGAAAAACGTAGAAATTTCGAATTTTTGCAAGGAATAAAGGACAAAAAGCACCCTAACATTTGTAAAGCAATGTCTCCCGATTACGGCAATACCCAATATGTGGTAATAAACTGTTGTTTGGACCCACAGCAGGGCTCAGAAGGGAAGGAACGCCATTTGGATTTTGGAGTGCTGATTTTACTGGAATGGTTTTCGGTGCCGTGTTATGTTTGCAATGCCCTGGAGGGACCTAAACAGTGGAAACCCCCCAAAAATGACCCCATTTTGGAAACTATACCCCTCAAGGAATTTTTCTAGTGGTATAGTTAGCATTTTGACCCCACAGGTTTTTCGCTGCATTTATTGCAATTAGTCTGTGAAGATGAAAATATACTTTTTTTTCTGAAAAACGTAGAAATTTCAAATTTTTGCAAGGAATAAAGGACAAAAAGCACCCCAACATTTGTAAAGCAATTTCTCCCGATTACGGCAATACCCCATATGTGGTCATAAACTGTTGTTTGGACCCACAGCAGGGCTCAGAAGGGAAGGAACGCCATTTGGATTTTGGAGTGCTGATTTTACTGGAATGGTTTTCGGTGCCGTGTTATGTTTGCAATGCCCTGGAGGGACCTAAACAGTGGAAACCCCCCAAAAGTGACCCCATTTTGGAAACTATACCCCTCAAGGAATTTTTCTAGCGGTATAGTTAGCATTTTGACCCCACAGGTTTTTCGCTGCATTTATTGGAATTAGTCTGTGAAGATGAAAATATACTTTTTTTTCTGAAAAACGTAGAAATTTCGAATTTTTGCAAGGAATAAAGGACAAAAAGCACCCCAACATTTGTAAAGCAATTTCTCCCGATTACGGCAATACCCCATATGTGGTAATAAACTGTTGTTTGGACCCACAGCAGGGCTCAGAAGGGAAGGAACGCCATTTGGATTTTGGAGTGCTGATTTTACTGGAATGGTTTTCGGTGCCGTGTTATGTTTGCAATGCCCTGGAGGGACCTAAACAGTGGAAACCCCCCAAAAGTGACCCCATTTTGGAAACTATACCCCTCAAGGAATTTTTCTAGCGGTATAGTTAGCATTTTGACACCACAGGTTTTTCGCTGCATTTATTGAAATTAGTCTGTGAAGATGAAAATATACTTTTTTTCTGAAAAAACATAGAATTTTCACATTTTTACAAGGAAAAAGGGAGAAAAAGCACCCCAACATTTGTAAAGCAATTTCTCCTGATTACGGAAATACCCCATATGTGGTCATAAACTTCTGCTCAGAAGGGAAGGAGCACCATTTGGATTTTGGAGCGCAGATTTGGTTGAAATGGTTTTCAGGCGCCATGTTGCATTTGAAGAGCCCCTGAGGTATTAGTACAGTGGAAACCCCCAAGAAGTGACCCCATTTTGGAAACTACACCCATTGAGGATTTTGTTTTAGGGGTGTAGTGAGCATTTGGACTCCACAGATGTTTCATAGAAGTCATAAACATTGGGCAGTGAAAGTGAAAATTTGCATTTTTTCCAATAAAAAGTTGATTAAGCCCCAAACTTTTCATTTATACAAGGGGCAATAGGAGAAAGAGCACTGCTCAATTTGTTACCCATTTTCTCTTGATTACAGCAATACCCCATATGTGGCTGTAAACTGCTATATGTGCACATGGCAAGGGTCAGAAAGGAGGGAGCACCATTTGGTTTTTGATCACAGATTCTGCTGGAATATTTTTCAGGCATCATATTGTGTTTTCAGAGCCCATGAGGTACCAATATAGAGGAAACTCACAAGATGTGACCCAATTAAGAAAACGACACCGCTCAAGGTATTCATCTAGTGGTATAGTGAGAAATTTTACTTTTCAGATTAGGAATTAAAACAAAATTGGTAGAATTTTAATTTTTATTTATTTTACAAACGCGTGGGTTTGATGAAACATTTTGGGGATGTATCAAGCACCAATGAGAAAAAAAAGAACTCACAATTCATTCATTTTTTTTTCCTGTGTTCATTGATACCCTATATAGGACCTTTTTGTATTGAGGCACACGGTGAGGCCCGGAAGTGAAGGTGTACCATGAGCCTCTTCAAGGCCTAGTTTTTGCTTGGGTGATTTTGGGCCACCATGGTGGTATTCATCTAGGGGTATAATGATTTTTTGTTTTGTTTTATATATCCAATTGGTGCACAAGTGGACAATTTTTAAATGAAGGTGACATAAAATTTAAGATGAAGTTTATATGGACATCCTGAAAATGGCATGAAAAAAATTAGTAGTCCACTGAAGAATGGTAAATTCTGAAACATTCTTTCATGCAAAGCCCTGGTTTGGAGGGGCAAGTGCTGCATTGATATATTGTATCCTTTCGGATACCCCTCTTCGCGCACACGCGACATCGTTTTTGTGGATGGCTCTTTTTTTCGGTTGGGGGGACTTCACTGGGGAAGTGCTGGCCAGGGACAATTCTATTTGCCTCACTTCCTGAAGCCCTGCTACTCGCTCCTTCCTCTTGGTCTTTAAAAATTAATTTTTTAATTACTTTTTCAAGGTACTCGAGGTACCTAGAACGATTGCCAGCACTTCGGTACAAAATAAAAGAATTGAGGAGGGCCATTTCAATTAAATATACGGACAGTTTTTTGTACCATACTTTCGTCTTTCGCATGGCACAGTATGGCTTCATTAGTTGATCTCCCAAATCCACCCCTCCCATATGCTTGTTGTAGGCCTGTATGCATACAGGCTTTGAAACAGTGGTGCTTGTTCCACGCACTGAAACTGGGCTTGTGGTGTTGCCATGCATGGTGGAGAGCATGAGGACCTCTTTTTTGTCCCTGAATTTTACCAGGAGCACATTTTCATCATATCGTGCCCTGGTTTCGCCAACTGACAGTTTCTCAGCAAGAAAAGGCTTTGGGAGGTATTTTAGATTCCTGCGAGCAGTGCCACAGGCCATTGTTTTCCTTTCAACAAGGCACTTAAAAAGCGGAACGCTGGTATAAAAGTTGTCGAGGTATAGGTGGTACCCCTTATCCATCAGAGGATGCAGCAGGTCCCACACTATTTTACCGTTTGTGCCAAGAACTGGGGGGCACTCTGGGGGACTAATCTGTTTGTCTTTCCCCTCGTACACACGAAAGGAGTGTGTGTATCCAGACTGGCTCTCGGACAGTTTATATATTTTTATGCCATATCTGGCTCTTTTGTTTGGCAAGTATTGTCGGAAATGAAGCCGTCCTTTGAAATGGACTAACGATTCATCAATGGCTATGTTTTTTTCTGGAACATAAACTTCTGCAAAAACCAAATTAAAATATGTGATGATGGGCCTAATTTTGAACAGCCTATCAAAATTTGGATGATCCGGGGGGGGGCACTGCTCATTGTCAGCAAAGTGCAAAAACTTTAAAAGGGCCTCAAAACGTTTTCGCGGCATCACAGCACGGAATACAGGTGTATCATACAAAATGTCTGTGGACCAATACGATTTGATGGTGGGCTTTTTTACAAGGCCCATGTGGAGCAAGAGCCCCCAGAAGGTTGCAATTTCATTTGCATTGGTTGGGTGCCAAGCTTGGGTTCTGGCATAATGGGATGTCGGATTTTTGCCTAAGAATTGTTGTGCATATAAATTTGTTTGCACAACCATTAGGTCAACTAAAGTATCCGAAAAAAAACATTTAAAAAAATCTATTTCCTGAAAGTCAGTTGGATTTATTTTTATGCCAGGGGCAGAGGTAAACGCAGGAATTTCAGGTGTGTAAGAGGTAGGCGGTAGCCATATGGGGTCACTGGTGCTGGGGTCACTGGTGCTGGGGTCACTTGTGCTGGGCTCATTCGGATCACTAGCCCTGCTTCGTTTCTGAGGGGGTTCCTCATCACTGGAGGAGGATAACACAAACTCAGATCCACCCTCACTGGCGCTATCTGTATCTGAACATAAAATGGCATATGCCTCCTCCACGCTAAATAGACGAGACATTACGGGTGTGTAATAACACTGCACTAACCCTGACGTGCAAAACTAAATTCCTGAACAGTATTGGCAAGGAAACTGTGACGTGCAAAAGTAGCACACAAAATTACTACTAAATTACTAAAACTTTTTTTGTATTTTTTTTTTTTGTTTTTTTTTGTTTTTTTATATTTTTTTTATGAAGAACTAAAGGATAGGGCAGTAAAGAGGGCTGATGGGCACTAAAGGGGGCTAATATACTGATGGGCACTAAAGAAAAGTATTATATAGGTTTGATTGTTACTAGGGAGGACTGATGGGCACTATAATGAGCAGCAAAGGGGGCTGGTGGGCACTAAAGATTGCTGGTGGGCACTAAAATGGCTGATGGGTACTAAAGATGGCTGGTGGGCACTGGAGAGGGCTGCTGGGCACTAAAGGGGGCTAATATACTGATGGGCACTAAAGAAGAGTATTATATAGGTTTGATTGTTACTAGGGAGGACTGATGGGCACTATAATGAGCAGCAAAGGGGGCTGGTGGGCACTAAAGATTGCTGGTGGGCACTAAAATGGCTGGTGGGTACTAAAGATGGCTGGTGGGCACTGGAGAGGGCTGCTGGGCCCTAATGGGCACTAAAGAATATTATTAGTTATATTCTGAGGGATGATGGGCACTATAAAGGGCAGATGGGAACTATAAAGGGCAGATGGGCACTATAAAGGGCAGATGGGCACTAAAAACGCTGTTTTTCCACTGTTTTCAACTGTAGTTCTGTCACTCTCCGATCTCCTCACAGTTCTCACAGAAATGAGGAGATCAGAGACGCTGACAGGAGCTTTCTCCGGTTTCCTACGTCATAGATAGCTGTCATTGGTCAGTCTCTAAAGACTGACCAATCACAGCAATCGCCGACATCGGGGCATGCAGATCTGTCCCCAGCACGGCAACAGAGGCGGTCAGCTATCACTGACAGCTGCCGCCATGTCGCTATCACTTTGTGATTTCACAGAGTGACAGTTTGATCCTTCGACGTAATAGTACGGCGAAGGTACGCTGGCATATGCGGCCAGCGACGTACTATTACGGCGAAGGTACGCAAGGGGTTAAGGACTACTTCATAATTGTCATTGGAATCACACGATCGGAAGAAGGAATCGTTGGACTCATATGTGACTGTTGTTCTTCTAGACTACATTTATGTTGATAAAATTATATAATGAATGTAATTTTTTAAAATTTCCATTGGTCATATGGTGCAGCGGTACCGCATGAGTATGAATAATACCTTTGGATTAATCTGTCCATTTTTTCTAAATTTTAAATCTTACTAATTCTGATCCTGTATGTGTATCCACTATGAGGTCGGTGGCGTCTCGATTGGCAGCAGTGATGGCACTAATAGACTTTTAATAATAATAGTCATTAGAATATGACACGCTCTGATAGAGTCAATTAGGTTTATTCGCCTCTTGGCTAGTACCCACTATAAAACCTCTTGGGGATGATATATCCGCTGGAGATCTATGTGGTGACTGGAGACAGGTTACTCTCTTATGGATAAGGAGAGATGTGATCGGTACCGGGAGGTTGAATACCTTGTAAGTGCCTGAACGAAAATTGCCTAAATGACTTTGTTTGCGTAAATGCAAATGGACCGTTTTCCCTCTTGTTGGAATGACATGTTGGATCTTATAAATTCCCCTTTTGAGATAACTATCCTCTTTTATGTAACAAAAATAGGCTATGGTTAAACTATGGATTTACCTGGCTGGGATTGCGATATTCCCTCTTTAAAGATGGTGGTTCTGAATACCAAACAAGGGATGACGTCTCTATAGTTGAATCTCGTGAGACATACTTGAGGTTCTGCTGCTGACTATGGACGATTACGTGCGTTACATATGAGTCTCATGATTACCTTTTTTCCTTTCATAGATCGGTGAGTGCCAGCTGATCTAATTTTTTATCAATTACACTGTGTTGGTTTAATCAATCATAAAGATTAATTTTTATATGTTAGAAATGTTGCATCATCTGTTTGTATTATTGCATCATGTCATAACTCATGTTCACTATCTGAATTTTGTTTCACTTGTCACTTTATATTTATAAAATTTATGTATTTTTATATTTTTTATTAATTATGTACTGATTTGTAACACTGATTGTCTGGGCTTTGCACCCCTATTTATACACGTGTATGCTTTTAACACACCTGACTTGAAAAAGCCTTCATAGAGAAGGTGAAACGTTGCAGTGGATGCTGGATGAATAAACCAGAGTTTTTTTGAGTGCTGCTTCTTTCTCTCTTTTTTGGATACACGTTTGTGCATGGAGAGGTCACTCCCTGTTTGAAAGCTGAGCACCAGCCTTAACAGGCAAGGAATCACAGTGCTGCTCCTACCCTTGATTTGTCTATATATATATATATATATATATATATATATATATATATATGTATATATATATGTATATATATATATATATATATACATACAGTGAAGGAAATAAGTATTTGATCCCTTGCTGATTTTGTAAGTTTGCCCACTGTCAAAGACATGAACAGTCTAGAATTTTTAGACTAGGTTAATTTTTACCAGTGAGAGATAGATTATATATATATATAAAAAAAAAAAAAAAAGAAAATCACATAGTCAAAATTATATATATTTATTTGCATTGTGCACAGAGAAATAAGTATTTGATCCCCTACCAACCATTAAGAGTTCAGCCTCCTTCAGACCAGTTGCACGCTCCAAATCAACTTGGTGCCTGCATTAAAGACAGCTGTCTTAAATGGTCACCTGTATAAAAGACTCC
The DNA here is from genome assembly GCF_050947455.1 of Rhinoderma darwinii. Classification (NCBI taxonomy): domain Eukaryota; kingdom Metazoa; phylum Chordata; class Amphibia; order Anura; family Rhinodermatidae; genus Rhinoderma; species Rhinoderma darwinii. Next base: position 379,338,250 of record NC_134688.1, on the reverse strand, counting down.
TGTCCACAGACTCAATTAATCAGTCTGACTCTAACCTCTACAACATGGGCAAGACCAAAGAGCTTTCTAAGGATGTCAGGGACAAGATCATAGACCTGCACAAGGCTGGAATGGGCTACAAAACCATAAGTAAGACGCTGGGTGAGAAGGAGACAACTGTTGGTGCAATAGTAAGAAAATGGAAGACATACAAAATGACTGTCAAACAACATCGATCTGGGGATCCATGCAAAATCTCACCTCGTGGGGTATCCTTGATCCTGAGGAAGGTGAGAGCTCAGCCGAAAACTACACGGGGGAACTTGTTAATGATCTCAAGGCAGCTGGGACCACAGTCACCAAGAAAACCATTGGTAACACATTACGCCGTAATGGATTAAAATCCTGCAGTGCCCGCAAGGTCCCCCTGCTCAAGAAGGCACATGTACAGGCCCGTCTGAAGTTTGCAACTGAACATCTGGATGATTCTGAGAGTGATTGGGAGAAGGTGCTGTGGTCAGATGAGACTAAAATTGAGCTCTTTGGCATTAACTCAACACGCCATGTTTGGAGGAAGAGAAATGCTGCCTATGACCCAAAGAACACCGTCCCCACTGTCAAGCATGGAGGTGGAAACATTATGTTTTGGGGGTGTTTCTCTGCTAAGGGCACAGGACTACTTCACCGCATCAATGGGAGAATGGATGGAGCCATGTACCGTCAAATCCTGAGTGACAACCTCCTTCCCTCCACCAGGACATTAAAAATGGCTCGTGGCTGGCTCAAAAAGAAGCACATTAAGGTCATGGAGTGGCCTAGCCAGTCTCCAGACCTTAATCCCATCGAAAATTTATGGAGGGAGCTGAAGATCCGAGTTGCCAAGCGACAGCCTCGAAATCTTAATGATTTACAGATAATCTGCAAAGAGGAGTGGGCCAAAATTCCATCTAACATGTGTGCAAACCTCATCATCAACTACAAAAAATGTCTGACTGCTGTGCTTGCCAACAAGGGTTTTGCCACCAAGTATTAAGTCTTGTTTGCCAAAGGGATCAAATACTTATTTCTCTGTGCACAATGCAAATAAATATATATAATTTTGACAATGTGATTTTCAGTTTTTTTTTTTATATAATCTATCTCTCACTGGTAAAATTAACCTAGCCTAAAAATTCTAGACTGTTCATGTCTTTGACAGTGGGCAAACTTACAAAATCAGCAAGGGATCAAATACTTATTTCCTTCACTGTATATATATATATATATGTATATATATTATATATATCATAGGCTGCAGTCATTTCTCATTGATCTAGTATCTTATTTGAGTGTTACCAAACTCCACCCAACTCTCCCAATCGAGAGAGTAGAAAACAAAAAAACAAAAAAAAAAAGGAGGAAGGAAGGAGCAGAAGTTGAAAAGGGCTATTTTTTCAATTCAGGACAATATCTCAATAAGAGAAACCTCCCCATATATAAAATCGTCATATGACGTTCCAAATTTTTACCCCCACCCCCCGCCTCCTCACCCAATCCTCCCTCTCTATACCCATCTTTACCCATCTGGTGCACCCCGGACGGCCAGCCCCTTACAATTATTGTGACACTTAACCAAAACTCTACCCACCCTCCACCAATGGCTGCAGAAAAAAGAAAAAAAAAAAAGAAAAGATCACCACATAATTAAAACTTTATAACGCTTTAACTTCCCTCCCAAAACGTAGTCCATAATCCCCATTGCTTTTTAATTGCTGAATAATTTTTCCTCTAATAGTTTATAACTACCTCATAGCCCACAAAATTATCAACCAAGTTCCTCCATTTCCTCTCAATTGGCACTATCTCTCTAAGTCATATTAGCCGATTTTGTACAGTAAGGATAATTCAATCAAGCCCACAAATATTTCCTAATATTCCACATGCAAAGTAATTGGTTGGGACAAATTTGTATATCCCTTCTATAACATTAAATATATTTTTCCAATAATCAATTACTTTGGTACAATGCCACCACTCATGTTCTAGATCAGCGCCTTCCTGGACACATCTGTTACATTTAGTAGAATTCCTTCTTCCCATCTTAAAGAGGGTAACTGAGTTACTAAGAACTGTGTCACACGATGTGTCCTGCATGTCATATTTATTCGACTCGCTTTGTATAATTTAATCCAGTATTCTTTATTTTTCCCACCTATCGTGTTTTGCCATTGTGATTCAGTCCTTCTATTTTATTTATTTCATTTAATAGTGTCCCATATGCCTTTGACAACTTTCCCCCGTGCTTGTCTGAAATCTTAACAATATGTGAAATCGTGCTTGCGTGATTTTTAATAAATCTTCTTTTATCTACACATGCATCAAATCTCTGTTTTATTTGTGAGTATCTTAACCCCTTAAGGACGCAGCCTTGTTTTGGCCTTAAGGCTCAGAGCCCATTTTAGAAATCTGACATATTTCACTTCATGTGGTAATAACTTCGGAATGCTTAAACCTATCCAAGCGCTTCTGAGATTGTTTTCTCATGAGACATTAGGCTTTATGATAGTGGTAAAATTTGGTCGATATATTTAGTGTTTATTTGTGAAAAATGTAAAAATTTAGAGAAAATTTAGAAAAAATAGAATTTTTTGAATGTAAATGCATCTGCTTGTAAAACAGATGGTTATACCACCCAAAATAGTTACTAGTTCACATTTCCCATATGTCTACTTTAGATTGGCATCGTTTTTTGAACATTCTTTTATTTTTCTTGGACCTTACAAGGCTTAGAACATAAACAGCAATTTCTCATATTTTTAAGAATATTTCAAAAGCCTTTATTTCAAGGTACCTGTTCAGTTCTGAAGTGGCTTTGAGGGGAATATGTATTAGAAACCCCCATAAAACACCCCATTTTAAAAACTAGACCCCTCAAAGTATTCAAAACAGCATTTTGATATTTTTTTTAACCGTTTAGGCATTTCACAGGAATTAAAGCAAAGTGGAGGTGAAATTTGCAAATTTCATTTTTCTTGCTGAATTTCAATAATATTCCATTTTTTTTCCTGTAACACAGAAGGTTTTACCAGAGAAACACTACTAAATATGTATTTCCCAGATTCTGCAGTTTTTAGAAATGTCCGACATGTGGCTCTAGTGTGCTCGTGGACTAAGGCCGGATTCACACGAGCGTGTGCGTTTTGCGCGCGAAAAAATGCGGCGTTTTGCGCACGCAAAAGGTACTTAACAGCTCCGTGTGTCAGCCCCGTATGCGAAAATCACGCAGCCGGCATCATTATGACACTCCGTTTGAATGTTTGCAAACAGAAAAGCACGTGGTGCTTTTCTGTTTTCATTCATCCTTTTCACTGCTGTTGCGCGAATCACGTGCGTCCCACGGAACTGCTTCCATGTGGTGCGCGTGATTTTCATGCACCCATTGACTTCAATGGGTACGTGATGCACGAAATATGCACAAAGAACGGACATGTCGTGACTTTTTCGCAGCGGACTCACGCTGCGTAAAAATCACGCAACTGTCTGCACGGCCTCATAGACTAATATAGGTCCGTGCGACGCGCGTGAAAATCACGCGCGTTGCACGGACGTATATCCCGTTCGTCTGAATAAGCCCTAAAACACAGGCCTCAGAAGCAATGGAGCAGCTAGTGGATTTTGGGGCCTCTTTTTTTATTAGAATATATTTTAGGCAGCATGCCAGGTTTGAAGAGGTGTTGTGGTGCCAAAACAGTAGGAATCCCCCAAAAGTGAACCCATTTTAGAGACTACACCCCTCAAGGAATTAATGTATGGTTGTTGTTATAATTTTGACCGCACAGTTTTTTCACAGCATGTATTTGAATTGGGCTGTGAAATGTAAAAAATGTAATTTTTCCCAATAATACACCGCGTTCCAAATTATTATGCACATTTTATTTTTCGCTGATTTTCTTAAATAGTCGATGCAAATGACAGTCAGTATAATCTTCAAGCCATCAACCGTTGGAGTATAATGCAAATTTTATTGAACATATCTCCTAATGATAACAGATTTTTTTTTTAGAAGTAAAAAACTCAAAATGCGCTGTTTCAAATAATTATGCACAACAGAGATCAGAACATTTTAAAGGTTGTAAAGAGAACTAAAATGGTAATTTGTTGAATTTGCAGCATCAGGAGGTCATATTTACAGAAATCAAAAGCTCTTTCAATAAAAAAAAACTTAACAGGCCAAGTTACATGTTAACATAGGACCCCTTCTTTGATATCACCTTCACAATTCTTGCATCCATTGAATTTGTGAGTATTTGGACAGTTTCTGCTTGAATAACTTTGCAGGGTGTCAGAATAGCCTCCCAAAGCTTCTGTTTTGATGTGAACTGCCTCCCACCCTCATAGATATTTTGCTTGAGGATGCTCGAAAGGTTCTCAATAGGGTTGAGGTCAGGGGAACATGGGGGCCACACCATGAGTTTCTCTCCTTTTATGCCCATAGCAGCCAATGACACAAAGGTATTCTTTGCAGCATGAGATGGTGCATTGTCATGCATGAAGATAATTTTGCTACGGAAGGCACGGTTCTTCTTTTTGTACCACGGAAGAAAGTGGTCAGTCATAAACTCTACATACTTTGCAGAGGTCATTTTCACAACGTCAGGGTCCCTAAAGGGGCCTACCAGCTCTCTCCCCATGATTCCAGCCCAAAACGTGACTCCGCCACCTCCTTGCTGACGTCGCAGCCTTGTTGGGACATGGTGGCCATTCACCAACCATCCACTACTCCATCCATCTGGACCATCCAGGGTTGCACGGCACTCATCAGTAAACAACACGGTTTGAAAATTAGTCTTCATGTATTTCTGACCCCACTGCAACCGTTACTGCTTGTGAGAATTGTTTAGGGGTGGCCGAATAATAGCTTTATGCACACTTGCAAACCTCTGGAGGATCCTACACCTTAAGGTTCGCGGGACTCCAGAGGCACCAGCGGCTTCAAATACCTGTTTGCTGCGTTGCCATGGCATTTTAGCAGCTGCTCTCCTAATCCTATTAATTTGTCTGGCAGAAACCTTCCTCATTATGCCTTTATCTGAACGAACCCATCTGTGCTCTGAATCAGCCAGAAATATTTTCACAGTACGATGATCACGCCTAAGTTTTCTTGAAATATCCAATGTTTTCATACCTTGTCCAAGGTATTGCACTATTTCACGCTTTCGGCAGCAGAGAGATCCTTTTTCTTTCCCATATTGCTTGAAACCTGTGGCCTGCTTAATAATGTGGAACGTCTTTCTTAAGTAGTTTTCCTTTTATTGGGCACACCTGGCAAACTAATTATCACAGGTGTCTGAGATTGATTACAATGATCCAAAGCAGAGGCGTAGCTAGGTTCTCCAGCACCCGGGACAAAGATTCAGTTTGGTGCCCCCCCCAACCTCTTTCCCGACATCTCCTTCCCCCTCGCCGTGTTTGTTTTCTCTACCAATCGACGTGTCATTGCTTTTTATGTAACACATTTGTACATCTTACAAGCAATATGGTTCTATACACAACACCAGAACCAAGCTCAGTACATAAATACAGCACCAGCACAAATACAGCTCAATTTAGTGCAACTCCTGCCGTATAGGTGTGTACGGCGTAAAACTACAGCTCCCAGCATGGCCCGAACAATGGTAAGGATATGCTGGGAGATGCTGTTTCACAAGAATAAATCATATCATAATCATCTCACCCATCATCTCGCTGCAGATCATACAATGACTACAGTACTGATTAGAGGCAGAATAAACATTTATATTAAGTGACTCACCGGTGACAATTCAGATTCTAGTTCTTTTTCTCCATCCGGTCCAGACCACTATGATGATGACTCCCGGTCCATTTCTGCAGTTTGCCGCTCACATGTCTTCAGCTTCTCACTTTACCAACATTTCTGCACCTATAAATAAATATAAAGTTATCATTATACCATACACTACGCCCCTAAATATAGTAGCGCCATACACTGCACCTCGAATTATAATAGCACCATGCACCCTGTCCCACACACACACTGTGCCCCCTGTAGATAGAGCCCCCTGTAGATAGTGCCCACCCCTGTATATAGTGTCCCACAAATAACACCCCCTATAGTGCTCTACAGATAGCCCACCCCTGTATATAGCCCCCTGTAGATATAGCCCAACCCTGTATATAGTGCTCCACGTATAGCCCAACCCTGTATATAGCCCCCTGTAGATATAGCCCAGCCCTGTATATAGTGCTCCACGTATAGCCCAACCCTGTATATAGCCCCCTGTATATAGAGCCCACCCCTGTATATAGTGCTCTACAGATAGCCCACCCCTGTATATAGCCCACCCCTGTATATAGCCCCCCTGTAGATATAGCCCACTTCTGTATATAGTGCTCCACAGATAGCCCAACCATGTATGTAGCCCCCCTGTAGATATAGCCCACCCCTGTATATAATGCTCCACATATAGTCCACCCCTGTATATAGTGCTCCACATATAGTCCACCCCTGTTTATAGTGTTTCAGATAGCCCACCCCTGTATATAGTGCTCCACATATAGTCCACCCCTGTTTATAGTGTTTCAGATAGCCCACCCCTGTATATAGTGCTCCACATATAGCCCACCCCTGTATATAGTGCTCCACATATAGCCCACCCCTGTATATAGCCCCCCTGTACATATAGTCCACCCCTGTATATAGTGCTCCACTAGATAGTCCACCCCTGTATATAGTGCTCCACAGATAGCCCACCCCTGTATATACTATATACAGGGGTGGGCTATCTGTGGAGCACTATATACAGGGGTGGGCTATATGTACAAGGGGGCTATATACAGGGGTGGGCTTTCTGTGGAGCACTATAGGGGGAGATATTTGTGGGATACTATATACAGGGGTGGGCTATATCTATCTACTGGGGGACTATATCTACTGGGGGACTATATCTACAGGTGGACTATATCTACAGGGGGACTATATCTACAGGGGGACTATATCTACAAGGGGACTATATCTACAGGGGTAGGCTATATACCGGGTTGGGCTATATACAGGGGGACTATATCTACAGGGGGACTATATCTACCAGGGGACCATATCTACAGGGGGGCTATATCTACAGGGGGCTATATCTACAGGGGGACTATATCTACAGGGGGCTATATCTACAGGGGGGCTATATCTACAGGGGTGGGCTATATCTATAGGGGGGCTATATACTATATAGCCTCCCTGTAGCTATAGCCCACCCCTGTATATGGTGCTCCATAGATAGCCCACCCCAGTATATAGCCCCCCCTGTAGATAGACACCCCCCATAGATAAAGCCCCCCGCGTGTAGATAGAGCCCCCCGTAGATAAAGTCCCCCTTGTAGATGAAGGCCCCCCCCCGTAGATAAAGGCCCCCCCCCTGTAGATACAGCCGCACACTTTTATTACAATTAAAGAAAACAATTCAAACTCACCTTATTCCCGCTCCCACGCCGTCCGGCAGCCATGGAGACCTGCTCTCTTCTGCGCAGGTCTCCTGGGGGTTGAACGCAGCGTCTATGAAAGGCGCTGATTGGCTGGGCAGGATGACTTTCCCAGTCAGCGCCTTTCATCGACGGAAGCGTCACTGGTACAAAAGGTACCAGTCGCTTCATTCGTGGAAAGGCGCTGAATGGCCGGGCACGGAATTGCCCGGTCATTCATTGCTTCTAATTATACCTGTGTCCTTGCGACACAGGTACAATTATAGTGCAGGAGGAGGTGGCGCTGGCGCCCCCCTCTAAGCTGCGCCCGGGGCACATGCCCTGCCTGCCCCCCCTAGCTACGTCCTTGTCTAAAGAGCCCTAAGACACAATACCATCCATGAGTTTAATTGAAATACTAATAATGAAATGTTTATGACACTTAAATCCAATGTGCATAATAATTTGGAACACAGTGTATGTAGTTTTGGCCCAAAATTTCTTATTTTCACAAGAAATAAAATAGCCCATTGTGTTGCCCAATTTGTCCTGAGTGTGGCAATACCCCATTTGTGGTGATAAACTGCCGTTTGGGCCCATGGGAGGGCTCAGAAGGAAAGGTGCGCTATGTGTTCTTTGGAGTCTAGATTTTGCTAGATTGGTTTTCGGGTGCCATGTTGCATTTGCGGAAAACCAGAGGTATCCACGCAATGGAAACCCCCAAGAAGCGACCCCATTTTAATATTTACACCCCTTAAGACATTCATCTAGAGGTGTAGTGAGCATTTTGATCCCACAGATATTGTCTAAAAGGTAATGCGCGAGACAACCGAGGAGCAATGAAGCACGGGGGATAACACACCCCAATAAATAATAATCAAAGTATAATAATCACGTAATGGTAATGCGCAACAGATGTTGCAGTGTGAGATTTGCAATTTCCTATATATCTATGCCATTTCAGTGTCCAATATATTGTGCCCAGCATGTGCCACCGGAGATATACACCCCATAAACTGTAATGTGGGTTCTCCTGGGTACGGCAATACCCTACATGTGGCTATTATTAGCTGCCTGGGCACACAACAGGGCTCAGAAGGGAAAGATGAGGGGGATAACATGTGTGTGGAGTGCATCAGGGTAGAAATCTAAGGGATGTATGATACATTTTAAAACACTCTTTCATATAGAGCCCTGTTTTTTCGGGACACGTGTCACATTGATATATTTTGTGCTTCCTTATCCCCCTCTTTGAGCAGACTTTGCACCTCCTTTTGACTTTTTCCCTTCTTGCGAGTTTGGGGAACTTCTCCTGGAAAGTGTTCCCCTGGTACGATGCGCGTGGCCTCGCTTCCAGAAGTACTGGATGCCCCCCTTCTTGGTCGCTAAAAATAGGTTCTTGATAACCACCTCTTGAAATTCCAGGAAAGTTCCCGTCTGGCCTGCACATCGACATAGCACATACAGATGGCATTGAACAATGCGTATGATGTGCACGGCCAGCTTCTTATACCACACCGCATGGCGCTGTAGGGCTTCAGGACTTTATCTGACAAGTCCACCCCTCCCATGTACCTATTGTAATCCAGGATGCAGTCTGGTTTGGGGGTCTCTGTACTGGTACCTCGTTCTGGTACATTGGTACTGGTGTGGCCATGTATTGCTGTCAATACAAGGACATCTCTCTTGTCCTTGTACGTACGTGTCACAAAATATGTTGCTGCTAGAATGTGCCCTGCTCTCAGCCCTTCTTGTTTGACAAGTAGAGTCTTAGGGAGGCTTCTCAGATTTTTTCTAGCAGTGCTGTACTTGTGGAAGCGAGGCACTTGAATAGTGGGACGCTGGTATAAAAATTATCCAGGTAGAGGTAGTAACCCCGGTCCCACACAATTTTTGCATTACCTCCCAGTAAGGAGGGGGGGGGGGCATTCTGGGGGCTGAATACTGGTGTCCTTCCCTTCATATATCCTAAATTTGTAGGTATACCCTGATGCACTCTCGCACAGCTCATACATCTTCACACCATACTTTGCCCTCTTACTCGGCAGTTATTGGCAGAATTGAAGCCTCCCTTTAAAATGTACCAAGGACTCATCAATAGAAATACACTTCTCGGGGGTGTATGCTTGGGAAAACCGGGCACTGAAATGGTCTAATAGGGTTCTCAGTTTATGCAAACGGTCAAAACTGGGGTCATCTCGGGGTGGGCACTGCTCATTATCAGTATAATGTAAGAAGCGAAGTATTGCCTAATTATTTTTTTTAATGTACCAGTTTAGTTCTGAAGTTGCTTTGAGTGGCCTATATATTAGAAACCCCTATCAAACACTCCATTTTAGAAACTAGACACCTCAAAATATTCACAACAGCCTTTTGAAAATTTATTTTCCCTTTAGGTGTTTCAGGAATTTAGAGCAAAGTACAGGTGAAATTGACATATTTCTTTTTTTTTCGTCAGAAAATCCCTTTTATTCAATTTTTTTTCTGTAAAACAGAAGGTTTTACCAGAGAAACACAACTCAATACTTATTGCCCAGATTCTTCAGTTTTGAGAAATATCCCACTTGTGGACCTAGTGTGATAATGGACTGAAACACCGGCCTCCGAATGAAAGGAGCCCATAGTGGATTTTGTGGTGCCAAAACAGTGGAAACCCCCCAAAAGTGACCCTATTTTGGAAACTAGACCCCTTGAGGAATTCATTGCAGTTTTCATGGGGTGCATGTGTCAGGGATCATTAGCCTGTATATTGTTTGCAAAAACATTATTGCTTTATATCAGTATATTCCACAAAGATTTGTATATGAAACAAGATGGAGGCTGTATGAGGAACACGCCTATGGAGACACCGCCCCTGGAATGCAAGAGGAGTGTACAGATGAGCTCACAGCTGAATAGAGCCAATGGGGCTTAAGCACGTCCCACATCTCTAGGGAGGAGAGTGTTGTGTTTCTTTGTTCAATAAAGTTTAGTTCTTACTTCCTACTTCGCTGATGGAGGATGTGTACCAATATTTGTCTGCCTGGTATATGTCTTCTATGCATGCTCTCAGTTTTCAATTTACAGAGGTGGCTATTTGGTGTGAAATAACAGGGAAAAGGAAGTTTAACCCTGACAATTGGCACCCAAACGTGGGGCTGCACTCGAGGGGATCTCGGAATCCGGACAACCGACAATCACAGGGTGGAACAGACGACCCGGGACTGCCCACTGGAGGAGCCTGAACACCTCCACAATAACACGGTAAGTCAGTTGATTTTATAAATCTTCGTCTTATCTGTGTTAGTGGACGGTCTTTTGGTAGTCTGTAGAACCCTGGTCGATTGCCTGGATTAGCTCTCAGGCGACAGGAGCGACATCCCCGCTGTGGGGTCACGAACTCGTAAGAAATTAGTCGCGCCCGACTAACCATCCTCTGGGTAATTAGGGACTAGATAGAAAATATAACCTGTCTTATATGCGGGCATGCGGGCACAATACATGTACGATAAGTCGTGTGATAAGTCGTGGGACAGGTGCACGCGGGGTGTAACGCACTGATAAGTCGTGTGATAAGGCGCACGCGGGGTGTGTATGAAACACTGATAAGTCGTGGGACAGGCACACGCGGGGTGTAAACACTGATAAGTCATGGGTAATGTATTGGTCAGACCAGAGGGTTGCAGGCCAAAAGTTGTTATATAAATTACGTGAAGAATATAGACAGTTAGAATGGATAGTTTACGGTCCATATTCGAATCATCAAGATCACCCGTACCTGGACGATCCTATTCGTATGATTTGGTGAGGCGAAGGGAAGTTGGAAATAAGAAAGGCATTGTTATAGTTATTAGAAACCACAGGACCAGCCGCCGCCCTGTAATGGTGGCAGTCCCTCATGTTGGGTGTGTCCTCATTGTGGGCAGCAAAACCCCCCTCACAGCTGAGCAATGTGTTTCCTGTGGGAGAGGCTGCCCCCACCCCCTGATGAGGTCACGCCCGACCCAACCAAATCAGTATGAAATGATAGCCTTGTTAATTTTGTCATTTCCCTCAGTAAAGAGCTGACAGTAACACATGCTGCAGTGTTTTCTTCTATTCTAGATTCCGTCCCAGGGGTGCAGGGCGCTGTGCACTGGTGAAAAGACACGTCATCATATAGAGATAGTGGCCCACAGATTGGACACTGTAAGGGTATGTGCACACACACTAATTACGTCCGTAATTGACGGACGTATTTCGGCCGCAAGTCCCGGACTGAACACAGTGCAGGGAGCCGGGCTCCTAGCATCATACTTATGTACGATGCTAAAGAGTCCCTGCCTCGCTGCAGGACAACTGTCCCGTACTGTAATCATGTTTTCATTACGGGACAGTTGTCCTGCAGCGAGGCAGGGACTCCTAGCATCGTACATAAGTATGATGCTAGGAGCCCGGCTCCCTGCACTGTGTTCGGTCCGGTACTTGCGGCCGAAATACGTCCGTCAATTACGGACGTAATTAGTGTGTGTGCACATACCCTTACAGATTATGTGTTTCATGTTTTGAACGTAGATAATTCCTATACAATAGTGTGATGAATGATTGCAGATACGTACGTTCTCTTCTGTTGTTGTACAGATGTGTGACTCTTGGAGGTTCATTGTATGGGATAATTTTTGCCGGCATTGAAATTGTTAAGATTGTGGGAACAGAAGCTGTGAGGAGTGAGTGCGTGACCCCCTCCTGTAGAATGTGATGAGTGATATCGATTGTGTGGGGGAGGGGGGCTGTGTGATATACTGTGTGCAGTGTGAAGTCTGAGAAGCAGACTGGTGTAAGCTTGTATATAGAGCGTGGACTGATGAGACAAGTGATTACAATGTTGCACTGATTTTAGATCTATATTGGATGCTCTTATTTTTAACAGCAGTAATGTCTAAAAAAAAATTCTTAGTGTTTTGTGTATGGGGTTAAAATCAGTTTCTTTTTTTCTGTGTACAGGAAAGTTTCTTATCTTTGCGCATGTGCTGTTGTCCTAACCTTCACCCAGCGAGCAAAATATTACAGACCGCTGGATATGTCTGCAAAAAGATAGAAAGTTGCGCTGCCTATTTATGTTTTATGATGTGATAAGATTTAATGTGTTTTGATGTTAATTCAAATGAATTAAACTACAGATATTGTGAGACACGGGGTCTTGAAAATGTATGTGCCCCCACTGTTCCCTATTTTTATATACAGTTTATTGGTTTGCAGTAATTAATATTACCAGATATATTATTATCCGTTTTATTGAATAACTAATTACAATTGTTTTGTTTTTGTTTTCACACATGAGGCACGTGCTATAGTGCGACCTAAGTGTTATTTTGGAAAATGAGAGATGTTTTACAGGTAAATGGTTGCAAGTCATTTTAAAGATAAAATGAATTTTTGTCAGGAGAAAGTCATTGTTGTTCCAGGCTGTTGTGTATTACAGGGGGTTAAACTAGCGCCCCGCAGATAGAGTGCCCGACTTTATTATGTTGACATGTAGTTTTGAACCCTGGTACATTACTTTCTCAGAGTCCAAAAAGGGGGGAATGGTGAAGGGACTGATCAAGTACAATTTTAGTTTGTTTTGAATTAATGAATTTGGTTCCAGGAGATCTACAAAATGTGTAAGAGACCCCAATTAGTAATCCACATTAAAGAGACTCTGTCACCACATTATAAGTGCCCTATCTCCTACATAAGGAGATCGGCGCTGTAATGTAGGTGACAGTAATGCTTTTTATTTAAAAAAACGATCTTTTTTCACAAAGTTAGGAGCGATTTAAGTTTATGCTAATGAGCTTTCTTAATGCCAAAGTGGGCGTACTTTTACTTTCGACCAAGTGGGCGTTGTACAGAGGAGTGCATGACGCTGACCAATCAGCATCATGCACTCCTCTCCATTCCTTTACACTGCACTAGCGATATAGTTATATCACTATGTGCAGCCTCATACACAAGCCCTAACATTACTACGGTGTGTCCTGATAATGAATACACATGACCATCCAGCCTGGACGTCATGTGTACTCAGAATCCTGACACTTCTGACTCATTTTTTGTGAGATTCCGGCAAGTGAAACCAAATCTCGTTTAGCTCTGAGATCTCGCGAGATTTCGTATCCGTTGCTGGAATCTGACAGAAAAGATTCAGAAGTGTCAGGATTCTGAGTACACATGACGTCCAGGCTGGATTTCATGTGTATTCATTATCAGGACACTGTAGTAATGTTAGGGTTTGTGTATGAGGCTGCACATAGCGATATATCTATATCGCTAGTGCAGTGTAAATGAATGGAGAGGAGTGCATGATGCCGATTGCTTAGCGTCATGCACTCCTCTGTACAACGCCCACTTGGTCGAAAGTAAAAGTCCGCCCACTTGGGCATTAAGAAAGCTCATTAGCATAAACTTAAATCGCTCCTAACTTTGTGAAAAAAGATTGTTTTTTTAAATAAAAAGCATTACTGTCACCTACATTACAGCGCCCATCTCCTTATATAGGAGATAGGGCACTTATAATGTGGTGACAGAGTCTCTTTAAATGTGTATGAGAGTAACCTAAATGTTGAGGTTTTTCCTGTGTAGATCCTTCCAGAACAGTAAATATGGCACCGGGTATGCTGTGCTGTAGTCTCCACCCAATATGAGGTATTGTGTAAGATACCATCCCCCTCCAGCAAATTTACACAAGAGGCCGAGGTCACTCACAGAGGAGTCTTTACAGATTTAGTATGGAAGGAGGTGAAAATTATCTGAACATTGTTAATTTTATGTAAAGATTTTAGTAATTTTTATTTGTTTTATATTAATCAAGTATTTACAGAACCTGATAAAAGCGAGATTCTCAAAGTGTTCTGGATTATCAGATGAGTGTGGAGAAGTGTATAATATTTGTTTTTATTTTTGAGAATGAAGACGCCACCCCCTTTGAAATGTTCTATCTATATGTGACATGGGTTTTTAATGTAAATTTGTAATGTAGAAATACTTCATCATATACAGTATGTACAAGACAGGATACGAGGCACCAGGTAAATCATTCAAAAACCACTCTCACCTTCTCATTCATCTCAAGGAACAGAGCTGGAGGTGCTCGCTGAGGCTGTAACCTGGCAGAAGGTAAGACGGCCAACATTTACACTGACTCTAGGTACGCTTTTGGCATCGCCCACAATTATGGGCCCATTGGTAGTAGGAACTTTATTGGATCATCGGGTAAGCCAATTGAGAGCGTAAGAGAAGACAGAACTGACAACAAGGGTATGTGCAGCCAGGTGTCAGTAAATTGGCTTGTCCCTGGATACAATAATGCCGCCACTAGGTGTGTAGCAGCCTGCATGATGTGCACACAGCATGACATAGGTAAAACAGCAAAGGTACCTGTGAAAAGTGCAGCCCGGCCAGATTACCCGTCCCAGCGACTGCAGAACATACAACTACCCGAGGTAGAAGTGCATGACAATGTGCTCGTGTGTATAGACATGTTCTCAGGGGGGCCTGAAGCCCGGCCGGTATCTTCTCCACTGCAGACGTTGTGTGTAAGTGACAGGGGAACAGTGTTATCCCAAGTATTGAGCTGGTGTTTGTACAATAAGATGTCAGCAGTTCTCCAGATGTTATCCCAAAGTTAGTTTGTTTAATAACAATATTCCAAAAGTGTTGTGAGAATATTAAATACTGAGGTTAAGTCTTATGTAAAGTTCTGGACCAGCCTTAGCATTGAACTATTGGAGGCGTCAGTATTATGTTTGTGTAAATGATAACTTCTCAGTGCAAAGTAGATTCCCATTTGAAAGGAAAATTTTAGAGCAGAGAATTCTGTGCAGTGTATATGTGTATGTATAGATATATATAAAGAGAAGAAGAATCCGTTTGTAGGTATCAGTTTTAGTTACTGCCCAGTGTGAACGTTTAACATAAATCTGTCATTGTTAATGTTTTTCTTCAAATTAATTATCTGATTAAGATCAATTACTGATTATGCGATGGAAAGCTTGTTCTCCTCAGGAAGTGTCCAACTGGGAGCGGAAGGCGTGAGAACCAGATTCAACAGAATGTGGACGGATAAAGGAAGGTAAACCGGTAGCACCCAAGGCACACTTGATGGCACTTGCATTGATGGTGTATGACCTCACATATGCCCTAAGACTGCAAGGATCCATGTGGTAAGATCTAATTGGTATGTCCCAGGTTTTACAGCTGATGCTGCTAAATTTTGTTAGAGCTGTTTGATTTGCCTACAGAACAGTCCTGGCAGACCGCTGCCAACCTTATCATCACTCCCACAAAGAGAACCGACCTTGAGAGGGCCTTGCTAGGTAAAACAAACCAGAGTAGGGGGAGAAAAATTGGTTTGAGACACTTGTCAGATAAACATGTGGAATCTGTGTATATTTCTGTGAATAGGAGATGTTCCAGGTAATCGGCTGAGATCAAGGTACAAATCCTGCTGAAAATTGTAACACCAAGTTCAAATACAATGTACCCAGTAATTACACATCTTCTAGGTGCCCTGTCCAGTGGAACAGAGAGGTTTTTATTACATAAAGGTGTTTGTTTGATGTAGTTCAAGGGCCTGTCATTATTATTGTATGTACTTAGAACAACTTTTATAGTGTATGCGGATCATGTTATAACCAGATTAGCATATATTTTAACAACTGACAAGGGTTGGGGGTCCCCAGCAAGTGCCAGTACACATGAACTAGAAGACTTTTAATATGATAAACTCCATCACTGAGATGCGGCAGGCGCAGCCGGAGCCAGTACAACGCGTTTATCATGAACTGACGGCAGTGTCACAATTCTAAGCAGCCGCCCAGACAAGTAACTTGCCAGAGGAAGAGGACAGATGCGGAGGGTTTGTGGTAGTCACAATAAAACTCCACTACTCCGTCTACGTGGGATCTCACCCCAGGTTCACAGCATGAGGTGCTATGTACAGTCCGGTGACGTATACTAAAAGAGACGGTGTCTGACAGATGAGAAGGATCAAACCAAGTCCTGATGACATCAGCAAAGTGAAGTAAAGACCAAAGACCTGAGTGAATCCATCAGCAGTATCAAGTGTTTTAATAAATAAGTGACCAGGTGGAGGATAATAATAAATCCCCCACTGGACACCACTGTGCAGTCTGACTCGACAGAAGACAGAAGACAGGCGAAGAAGAGGAAAATGATGTACAGGACTTGCAATGAACTGATGGGACCCAAAACCTGAGGGTGATAGCATGAGATTGGTGATAGCATTATATTATTAGTTGAGGCCCTATTGCTTATATTGTCTGAGGTTTATAATTATAATGTATGTAAATATGCCATGGTACTGCAAATTACAATCTGAGGAGTTTTATGTGGAGGTGTGAGGTGAAGGTCACTGGTTTTTGTCACTCATATGTAAGAAGTACATGGCAGCCCGGAGGTTATGTTACCCGGGTGTCTTTAGGTTTGGGGAAGATGCTGCCCATGACCTGTTATATTTGCAGGGGTAAAAGTCCCATTAGTACAGTAAGTGACAGTGCGACAATTATTACCATTAATAAAATGTAGACTGGATTAATTATATATATTACAACCAGCAGCGGTTTGTAGATTTTACCAAGACAACCATCCTGTATCCTGAGGAGAATAGGGAAAGTTAGGACCACTCCGAAACCTTGGAAGTCCAGGTACAAAGGGGGTCACTCATAAGGAAAAGCTGGTGAAGAAATCCAAAACCCCTACCCGCCTGGTTCGGGTGGTCAGTAGTAGGTTGCTAGGCAAGACTCAGGGATAGAGTAATAATGTTTTTAGGGGGGACTGTCCGGGATCATTAGCCTGTATATTGTTTGCAAAAACGTTATTGCTTTATAGCAGTATATTCCACAAAGATTTGTAAATGAAACATGATGGAGGCTGTATGAGGAACACGCCTATGGAGACACCGCCCCTGGAATGCAAGAGGAGTGTACAGATAAACTCACAGCTGAATAGAGCCAATGGGGCTTAAGCACATCCCACATCTTTAGGGAGGAGATTGTTGTGTTTCTTTGTTCAATAAAGTTTAGTTCTTACTTCCTACTTCGCTGAAGGAGGATGTGTACCAACATTTGTCTGTCTGGTATATGTCTTCCATGCATGCCCTCAGTTTTCAATTTACAGAGGTGGCTATTCGGTGTGAAATAACAGGGAAAATAAAGTTTAACCCTGACACATGCAACTTTTTGATCAGTTTTTTTTTCTATTTTTAAGTGGCGGGTTGACTAAAAAACAGCAATTCTACTATTGTTTTTTAATTATAGATTTTTTACAGCGTTCACCGTGTGCTATAAATGACATATTCACTTTATTCTGCGGGGTGATACGATTATGGCGATACCAGATGTTTATCGTTTTTTTTTTATGTCTTATGGTGTTTACATAATAAAATACGTTTTGTAAAAAATAATTTGCTTTTTGTGTTGCCATATTCTAAGAGCCATAACTTTTTTATTTTTCCATCAAGAAAGCCGTGCGAGGACTTGTTTTTTGCGTAACGAACTGTAGTTTCGATCAGAATTTTTAGGTACATGCGACTTTTCGATCTCTTTTTATTCCATTTTTTGGGAGGTGAAGTGACCAAACAATTGTGATTCTGGTATGGTTTATTGTTATTTTCTTTTATGGTGTTCACCGCTCAGGATAAATAATGAAATAATTTTGTAGGTCAGGCAGTTACGGACGCGGTGATACCAATTATGTATAGTTTATTTATCTATTTATTTTTATTAATAACAAAGGTCTGATAAGGGAAAAAAGGGGGACTTTTACTTTTATTACTTTTAAAACTTTTATTTTCTTATTTTTACACAACTTTTTTTTAACTTTTTTTTAACTTTATTACTTTGTCCCACTAGGGGACTTGAGGGCAGGAGGCCCTGATCACAATTCTAATACACTGCACTACAAGCGTACTATCATGTACAAGCGTACACTATCATGTAGCGGGCCGTCGATGGTGGTTTAACCCCTATATATCCTATAAATGAGGTAAATTAACACAACATTATTATGAAAAGATACAAAATATATTTTATTAGTAAACATGTATAAGACAAAACGAATTTAAAAATGAAGCATACAATGCAACATCGTGGTGTCTAGCAGGGCAGGAAACATATGGGTATACAAAAACTGTATAGATATGAGCTACGACAGAATAACAGCAAATGTATGCGACAAGGATAGTGGGCAGATGTGCCTGTGAATGAATTTGGGGCTGACTCAATGAGAATGATGCCTCAATCAGATATAATGTAAAACCTCAACAAGAGGGTAATGATGTGAAGGAAGTGAAAGAGCCAGATCCATATGTTTAGTAGATGTAAGAAGGGTTACTTACCCATATTGTTGCACCTGCACTGTTAGAGACACCAACCCGACACGCGTTTCGGTGATTCTCGCAAGATCATGCTGTGTTGTGTAAGTGCCACAAAAAC